>NC_073694.1:95238584-95246084 GCF_029784165.1 Wyeomyia smithii
AACGATAAAGGCTTTTAGCTTTAAGGAGGATTTAGAATTACCTTTCAAAATGTTTTGAAGTTCATCGTCGGTCCTCTGGTCATCGGCTAGGGCGCTGAAGTCGAGCGAAGGCAAGGCCTTGATTTGTCCGATAAAGTCCAACTGGCGAGCTTGGCGGTCGGAAGCCTTGTCGGACTTTTGGTGAAACGCAAAGATGATCGGCTTATGGTCGGTGTAGATGTGGCAGTTTCGTCCTTCTAACATGAACTTAAAGTGCCGCACTGCTAGGTAGATCGCAGTCAGCTCGCGATCGTATGTACTGTAGCGAAGCTGAGTTTTATCGAACTTTTTGCTGAAAAATCCTAGCGGCTGAACTTCACCATCGACGATTTGGTGTAGCACTGCTCCTGCTGCAATGTCGGAGGCATCGACCCATAGGGACAATTCAGCGGATTTGGAAGGGTGCGCTAATAGAGTTGCCTGAGCGAGTTGTTGTTTGCATCGCTGGAAGGCTGCGATATTTTCCTCTGTCCAAACTAGCGGCGAACGATCGTTGCGTTTGTTGCCCGGGGTCATTTTCAGCAACGGGATTTGGGCTTCGATGGCGTTGGGAACAAACTTCGATAGAAGTTTATCATGGCAGAAAAACTCTTTAATTCCTTCACTGTAGCTGGTGACTTGATGTTCTGAACAGCTTCTACACGTCCCGGCAAGGGTCGGATACCTGCGACGGAAACGAAATGTCCCAGAAACTCCAGCGAGTGCCGTCCGAATTCGCACTTGGCGACGTTTATCGCAAGATTGTACTGTTTGAGCCTTTCAAACAGTTGGCACAGATGTTCTCGGTGCTCTTCGGAAGATGACGAGGCGATGAACAAGTCATCGATGTAGGGAAACACGAAATCCAGCCCTCGGACGACCTCGTGGATTAGCCGTTGGAAGGTTTGGGCTGCATTCCGTAAACCAAAGGTCATGAAGGAGAACTCGAACAGACCGAACGGTGTCATTATGGCTGTTTTCGGGACGTCGTCGGGGTGAATCGGTACCTGGTGTTAGGCCTTCTGCAAGTCAACTTTTGAGAATATTGTTTTCCCTTGCAAAATGTTGGTGAAGTCCTACAGGTACGGTAGGGGATAGCGATCCGGTACGGTTTGGGCGTTCTCGTTCTCGTACGGTTTGGGCGTTCAGGGCACGATAGTCTCCACATGGGCGCCAGGAGCCATCCGCCTTCTACACCATATGGAGTGGGCTGGCCCAGTTGCTGCTGGACGGGCGACAGATTCCCAGCTTCATTAAATGCTCGAATTCGGTACGAGCGGCGTCCAGTTTGTCTGGCGCGAGACGTCGGGGCCTGGCATAAACTGGTTGACCGGTCGTTACAATCCGGTGCACGATCGAAGATTGGCTAACTGTTCCCGGAGGTGCTAACCGGGTGATACTAGGGAATTCTGCCAGTATGCTGGCATATGGTGACACGGCACTAAAAGTCTTTATTGAATAGTCCCTAGTGAGAGTGAGGGAACCGACCGAGTCGAGGCGAGTAGTATTGTCTATAAGGCGGTTTCGTTTCAAATCGATCAACAGATCAAAGTTGCATATAAAATCTGCTCCGATTATGCCCGACGCAACATCGGCGATAATAAAAGTCCACAAAAACTCGCGGCGGAGACCGAGATTAACTTTAATCAACACCTCACCGTACACTTCAATAGCAGTCCCATTTGCGGCGTACAATTTAACTGCTGATGGTTTCACTTTGTCTGATTTCATATTTACCGGCACCACAGACACGTCAGCGCCGGTATCGATGAGAAATTGCATAGATGTAGAAGAGTCTGAAATTTTTAGGCGATAGATTGCGGCTGTGTTGGAAACTTCACTAATTTCCCCCCCAGGACCAGCAATATGGCGTCATTGCTGGTTGGACGAGGAATGCCGGCCGTTGGAGCAGGGTTTGCGACACCGGCGGGCATTGTTTCCGAACGTTCGATGGTACCAACACAATCCTACTGATGGTTCTCTCTCGCGACAAGAATTTCGCTGCTCAGCTACACGAGAATGTGAACGAGACCGACCGCGAGCATTCCTCTGACCGGGCAGCACTTTTTCGAGTCGTTTGGTGAGCTCAGCGATCTCACGATTCAACTCTTGGATCGGATCGATGGCTGCAGTTTCCATAACGCTGAAGGACACCATCGCTGAATTTTGTCCATTGTATTCGACGACGTTAATTTTCGTAGGCCCATTGAATCCACAATGGCGTCGGCGATGGTGGTTTTGTCTGCCGCGTTTCCCTTTGAAGCGACTACCGCAGCTTGTGCATGTGGCGGCAGTCTGGGCGCCCACAGGTCTAGCAACACCTTGCCCCCGAGGGAATCGCCAGCCACCCGTTTCATCTCATTGTAGAGTTGACTGGGTTTTAGATCCCCCAGAGGCATGTCGGACAGAACACGTTGCAGATGGCGTTGCTGACTATCGGCAAAGTACTCGATCAGCTTCGCTTTGATGTAAGTGTACTTCTCGGCAGCAGGAGTGGCATCGATAATCGACCGGAGCTCGGACAATTTGTTTGGTGGCACTTGTGCCATCACGATATTATATTTGCGGGAATCCTGCTGGGGATGGGAACCGATTCCCGATGCAGCGAACCAGAATTCGAGCGACATGAAATATGTCTCGATGCTCGTGTCGGCCATGCTGGGCGGATTGAGCCGCGGCGCGTGTATCGACTCAACGATGGTTTTATTGTCCTCCGTCGTCATTTTGCGTTTGCACTAACCGACCGTAAAACTACTTCGAACTGGCGATTCGCGGTACCCGTAGTCAAAAAGAAAAATCAGCGATTTCGTGTCCGATCACGTCGGGGTCACCACTTTAGCGTGCTATCAGATTGGTTGGGTAGTTTCTCATAAAAAGATGTGCTCCGTTTGAGTAGCAGGCTAAGACTAATTGGTTTGGATTTATTAAAATTATATGAGTGTACAATAGATCGGTTTTGTATGTGGATTGGTAGAAAGAATATCGAATGATTTAAACGGGAACAATAGTGTGTCCTATATAAAAAGAATGTAGCACGTTCATCGTAGTGCTCTGAGTGTCACACCAACCATCGACGCGACGAAGATAGTGATGATGATGATGACGTTGATGGTGACGCTACAATTATAATAATAATAATAATAATATTAATAATAATAATAATAATAATAATAATAATAATAATAATAATAATAATATTTTATTATTATTATTATTATTATTATTATTATTATTATTATTATTATTATTATTATTATTATTATTATTATTATTATTATTATTATTATTATTATTATTATTATTATTATTATTATTATTATTATTATTATTATAATAATAATTATTATTATTATTATTATTATTATTATTATTATTATTATTATTATTATTATTATTATTATTATTATTATTATTATTTTTTTTTTTTATTTTTATTATTATTATTATTATTATTATTATTATTATTATTATTATTATTATTATTATTATTATTATCATTATTATTATTATTATTATTATTATTATTATTATTATTATTATTATTATTATTATCATTATTATTATTTTTTTTTTTATTATTATTATTATTATTATTATTATTATTATTATTATTATTATTATTATTATTATTATTATTATTATTATTATTATTATTATTATTATTATTTCCTTCGGATTCCTTCCGTGTAACATTCGCCGGATCCGCACTGCCGAACTACATCTCTTTGGACAGGGTTCGTCTGCCTGTACGCCTGTTCGTACCGCGGGTCATGCATTGCCAAAACTGCAAGCAGTTAGGTCATACAGCCACCTACTGCTGCAACAAGGCACGCTGCAGCAAGTGCGGAGGCAATCATGCTGAGACCGCTTGCAGTGAGGATACTGAAAAGTGTCTTTACTGCGAGGGAACTCGGCATGACCTTTCGGCGTGTCCCGCGTACAAACAGCGCGAGGAAAAAATAAAGCGTTTCCTCAAGGAACGATCAAAGCGCTCTTTCGCAGAAATGCTGAAGAGTGCTGAGCCACCCTCGACAGGAAACATCTTTTCCTTTTTGCCAACCGATGAGGGTACATCTGACGATCCCGTCGAAGGGTGTTCTTATGCCATGCCAGAAGGATCTAGGAAGAGGAGAATGATCAACTCTCCTAATCTTTCTCGCAAAGGTCGCAAGATAACCCCTAGCGGAATGACCAATAAGCCAACACAAAAAGGAAGCGGTGAAGAAAAACCGAAGCAAGTACCTCCCGGTTTTAATTTTAAATCAAACCAGGAGTACCCACCGCTTCCTGGGGCACCAAAAACCCCTCGTGCACCCATTTCTCGATCAGAAGATAAAAAAGAAACAGGGTTCATAAAATTTTCTGATATTGTGGACTGGATATTTAAAACATTCAACATACCAGATCCCCTACAAATTATTCTTCTTGCCCTTCTTCCTACAGTGAAAACCTTTTTGATGCAACTAGCAGCAACTTGGCCCCTCATTTCAGCTATCATATCTTTCGATGACTAATATGGCGAAAGAGGTTAGGAATTTTATCACTGTATTACAGTGGAATTGCAGAAGTATCATCCCCAAATTCGATCTATTTTCTCATTTAATAGATACATAAAATTGTGACGCATTTGCGCTCTGTGAAACCTTTCTCAATTCAAACGATCAACTCAATTTCCACGATTTTAACATTATTCGTCGAGATCGAGACTCACACGGTGGAGGGGTACTTTTAGGGATTAAAAAGTGCTATTCCTTCTTCCGAATCGACCTCCCCTCGATCTCGAATATTGAAGTCGTTGCCATTCAAACGAATATGAATGGAAAAGACCTATGCCTTGTTTCGTTATATATGCCTCCATCCGCGCGGATTGAACAGAAGCATCTCACTGATATAGCAGAGTTGCTTCCCGCGCCTTTTTTGATATTGGGAGATTTTAATTCTCACTGTTCGCTATGGGGGTCGCTGTACGACGACAACCGATCTTCTTTAATCTGTAACTTGATCGACGACTTCAATATGACACTTTTGAATACTGGGGAAGTGACACGTGTACCTAATCCTCCAGCACGTGAAAGCGTGCTTGACCTATCCCTTTGCTCGACATCACTAGCGTTAGATTGCCGGTGGAAAGTAATCAACGATCCCCACGTTATATCAATTGCTAATGGTTCAACTCCCCCGAACCCAATCAATATTTTCTACGACCTTACACGTAATATTGATTGGAAGTGTTATGAGTCTATTATAGCGCAATCTATCGAGACTCACGAGGAACTTCCTCCGGAGGAAGAATACGCGTTCTTAGCTGGCTTGATAATCGACGCCGCGACTCAAGCTCAGACGAAACCGATACCCGGGGTAACGATTAGACAGCGCCCTCCCAACAAATGGTGGGACAAAGAGTGCTCTGAGCTGTACGCGCGAAGGTCCGCGGCGTATAAGGACTACCGGGAGTACGGCACTGTCAACCTGCTTCGAAAGTACGAGGCACTGGGCAGGCAGATGAAGAGCTTAGTAAAGGCGAAAAAACGCGGGTACTGGCGGCGGTTCGTAAACGCGTTGTCCAGGGAAACAGCGATGAGCACTCTTTGGGATACCGCCAGGCGCATGCGGAACCGTGACGTTTCGAATGAAAGCGAGGAGTATTCAGATCGCTGGATACTCGATTTTGCCAAAAAGGTCTGTCCAGACTCTGTACCGGAACAGAAAACCTTTCGCGACGCGTTATTAGTAACTACGGAAGAGCCTCCATTTTCGATGTTGGAATTTTCAATGGCTCTCCTGTCGTGCAACAATAAGGCTCCAGGGTTAGATAGAATAAAATTCAACCTGTTGAAGAATCTACCCGACTCTGCAAAAAGACGCTTGTTGACTTTGTTCAACAAGTTTCTTGAGCTAAATATTGTTCCGCATGACTGGAGGGAGGTAAAAGTCATTGCTATTCGGAAACCTGGGAAACCTGCCTCTGATCACAATTCATATAGGCCGATTGCGATGCTCTGTTGCCTCCGGAAATTAATGGAGAAAATGATCCTCTTACGGTTAGACAAATGGGTCGAAACAAACGGGTTACTTTCAGATACTCAATTTGGCTTTCGCCGGGGCAAAGGGACGAACGATTGCCTAGCGTTGCTTTCTACTGAAATTCAACTCGCATTTGCTCGAAAAGAGCAAATGGCTTCTGCGTTCATGGATATTAAGGGGGCTTTTGACTCTGTCTCTGTAGAAGTTTTAACCGCGAAACTTCATTCGCAGGGACTTTCACCAAATTTGAATAACTTTTTGCTCAATTTGTTGTCAGAAAAGCATATGTATTTCTCACATGGCGATTCGACAACTTCCCGAATTAGTTACATGGGCCTCCCCCAGGGCTCATGTTTAAGTCCTCTCTTATATAATTTTTACGTCAATGACATCGATGAATGTCTTGCAAATTCATGCACGCTAAGGCAACTTGCAGACGATAGCGTTGTATCCATTACTGGTGGCAAGGCTAGCGATCTGCAAGGACCATTGCAAGATACCTTAGACAATTTGTCTGAATGGGCTCTTAAGCTGGGTATCGAATTCTCTCCGGAGAAAACTGAGCTGGTCGTTTTTTCTAGGAAGCATAACCCAGCTCAGCTGCAGCTCCTACTAACGGGTAAAACGATCTCTCAGGTTTTAGTCGCTAAATATCTCGGGGTCTGGTTCGACTCTAAATGCACCTGGGCTTGTCCTATTAGGTATCTGACACAAAAATGCCAACAGAGGATTAATTTTCTTCGTACGATTACCGGAACTTGGTGGGGTGCTCACCCAGGAGACCTTCTAAGGTTATACCAAACAACGATACTGTCAGTTCTTGAGTACGGCTGTTTCTGCTTTCGCTCCGCCGCGAACACGCACATTATAAAATTAGAGAGAATACAATATCGTTGTTTGCGTATTGCCTTGGGTTGCATGCAATCGACCCATACGATGAGTCTTGAAGTGTTAGCGGGTATTCTTCCGTTGAAACATCGTTTTTGGAATCTCTCTTACCGGTTGCTAATTCGATGCACAGTTATGAACCCATTGGTAATTTAAAATTTCGAGAGGTTGGTCGACCTTCAATCTCAATCCAGATTTATGACTTTATATTTTGACTATATGGCTCAAGATATTAATCCTTCTTCATACGATTCCTCCAATGTCGCACTTTTAGCTACTTCTAATAATGCTATATTCTTCGACACCACCATGAAACAAGACATTTCTGGTATCCCGGATCAATTGCGACCCCAAGAGATCCCTAAGATTTTTCCCAATAAGTTTAAACATGTTAGTTATGATAAAAGGTTTTACACTGACGGATCTAATCTAGATGAGTCCACTGGCTTCGGTGTTTTCCACGAAAATTTTACCGCATCCTACAAACTCGATGCTCCTGCTTCCGTGTACGTCGCAGAACTTGCTGCTATTCAGTACTCTCTTGGAATCATCGAAACCCTACCCATAGAC
>NC_073694.1:95251084-95272827 GCF_029784165.1 Wyeomyia smithii
GAATCGAGTCCCACGTGGAACTTCCTCCGGAGGAAGAATACGCGTTCCTTTCTGGCTTGATCATCGACGCCGCGACTCAAGCTCAGACGAAACCGATACCCGGGGTAACGATTAGACGGCGCCCTCCCTCCAAGTGGACAAAGGGTGCTCAGACCTGTACGCGCGAAGGTCCACGGTGTATTTGGCCTTCCGAGAACAAGGCACTATCGATTTGCTCCGAAAGTACGATGTACTGGATAGACAGATGAAGAGCTTGATAAAAGCAAAAAAACGCGGATACTGGCGGCGGTTCGTAAACGCGTTGTCGAGGGAAACAGCGATAAGCACTCTTTGGGATACCGCCAGACGCATGCGGAATCGTAACGTTTCGAATGAGTCCGAGGAGTATTCAGATCGCTGGATACTCGTTTCGCCAAAAAGGTCTGCCCGGACTCTGTCCCCGAACAGAAGACCTTTCGCGACGCGTTATTAGTAACTACGGAAGAGCCTTCATTTTCGATGTTGGAATTTTCAATGGCTCTCCTCTCGTGCAACAATAAAGCCCCAGGGTTGGATAGAATAAAATTCAACCTGTTGAAGAATCTACCCGACTCTGCAAAAAGACGCTTGTTGAACTTATTCAACAAGTTCCTTGAGCTAAACATTGTTCCGCAAGACTGGAGGGAGGTAAAAGTCATTGCTATTCAAAAACCCGGAAAACCTGCCTCTGATCACAATTCTTAAAGGCCGATTGCTATGCTCTCTTGCCTCAGGAAATTAATGGAGAAAATGATCCTCTTACGGTTAGACAAATGGGTCGAAACAAATGGTTTACTTTCAGGTACTCAATTTGGCTTTCGCCGGGGCAAAGGAACGAACGATTGCCTAGCGTTGCTTTCTACCGAAATTCAACTCGCCTTTGCTCGAAAAGAGCAAATGGCTTCTGCATTCTTGGACATTAAGGGGGCATTTTACTCTGTCTCTGTAGAAGTTTTAACCGAGAAACTTCATTCGCAGGGACTTTCACCAAATTTGGATAATTTTTTGTTCAATTTGTCGTCAGAAAAGCATATGTATTTCTCACATGGTGATTCGACAACTTCCCGAATTAGTTACATGGGCCTTCCTCAGGGCTCATGTTTAAGCCCTCTCTTATATAATTTTTACGTCAATGACATCGATAAATGTCTTGCAAATTCATGCACGCTACGGCAACTTGCAGACGATAGCGTTGTATCCATTACTGGAAGCGAGGCTAGCGATCTGCAAGGACCATTGCGAAATACCTTACACAATTTGTCTGAATGAGCTCTTAAGCTGGGTATCGAAATCCCTCCGGCGAAAACTGAGCTGGTCGTTTTTTCTAGGAAGCATAACCCAGCTCAGCTGCAGCTCCTACTAACGGGTAAAACGATCTCTCAGGTTTTAGTCGCTAAATATCTCGGGGTCTGGTGCGACTCTAAATGCACCTGGGCTTGTCATATTAGGTATCTAACACGAAAATGCCATCAGAGGATTAATTTTCTTCGTACGATTACCGGAACCTGGTGGTGTTGTCACTACCCTCCAAGTAGGGTAGCTTCCCGACAAACTTCAGCAACACGAGACCTGGACTTAGTCACAAGGCCGGCGCGCTACTTGGCAAACTGGAGGGATTTTGCGATACTAAATTTCACTGAAACGCTCAACTTCTTTAAAAAGTGTTTTATTGAACGGTGTGGTGTGTGCTTCGACGGGGGTCACGACAGGTACGTACCGCTACTTCTCTCGACTCTCCTGGCTCGATGTGCGGCGTCCCGCGTCGAACGATGATTTTCCGCCGGTCAGCGACAGGGCGGCTGCAACTGCGTGGGTGGTGTGTAGGCGACCTGGAAAGGCGTTCCAGGCAAGGGTCTTCTCAGGCGCTTCCTTCGTTGGCGTGGATCGGTTGGCGACGGACGATACCGACTTCTGCCGAACCGAGAAGAGAATCCTCTCCTTTACGGTTAGGGCCGTTGCCCGAGAGCATGTTGGTCTTTTACGGTTAGTCGTAGACAACTTAATGCTGCCTAGGCCGAAGCGGGTGCCGAGTGCTATCGCGATCGCCAATCGCAAATTTATTAAATGCAACAAAAAGGTCCTATGGGCGGGAAATTTTCCCAAAACTAGCCAGGTTCAGAGGTATTTTACGGTGGCGGATACATTAATCACTTATTTCCGTGGTTACCTGAATAATTCTTATGATTGTCCTCTTTTACTCCTCAGTTTCTCCGGTTCAACAATCATTTACCACCAATTACCTCTTTTTTTGAAAAAACTCGCACCTCTTTATCACTCGCTCGCCTGAATTCAAATGCGCTGTTGGCGCGTACTCGATAGCCGCCAATGCTCGTAGTTCAAATTTGGTATGGCGGCTAGTCGACTCATTTCGCCCCGTATGCGACAGCCCATCGGTTTTGTGTAAGAGTTGAACTGTGGAAGCTTAGTACGTTACATGAAAAATAGGTGAGCGTTTACTAGGTACATTTCATACAATTAAAAAAACATTTGATTTCACTGTAACGATCGGTTACACTATCCCCCACTCCGGTTAAATAATTGAACTATTCAGTTCAATTATTTAGAACGAAAAGCTTCGGAAGCTGTCAAGTGGTTACTGAACATAAAACGAACAAATACATCGCAACACGTAGTAGTTAAAAAACATGGAATCAGTGGAACATCACGACTTGTAGCAACTAAGAGTACATTTTTCGTTCGAAAATCTGCCATAATTGTACATATGTAATATTTTTGTTTAGTGTAACTGAGTGTTCATTGACATCAGTGGTGAGTAATGTTCCTACTATTGCTTCGTTAAGTTCATCTCAGTTTCATCTTGCTTCCGCAGGGGAAGGAGATCACTTATCAGTATCTATTCGTCCGGGTGCTATTAGTGTAAAAGTAGTTGAGCTTATAACAAAGTTGGAGCAATTTACTAAGGGACTATACTTGCACGTGACATATCTACATAATAAAAAATATGAGGATTGACCGACGCAACAAACAAAAATACCAAACTGAACAATAAATATTAAAATTATGTATCGCTTTAATGTTAGGCTAAAAGAAAAGTTTATTTCCAGGTTCATTCGGCTGGTTGGCCTTCCAGCGAATTTCAGGTGTCCAAGGATGGGGTTCCTTTCGATTAAATGATGGTGCTTTCACGCGTAAAAGCTAATTTGTCACGTTATTCCACCTGAAGAACGAACCTGATAACCAACGCATTTCATTCGCCGTTTGCGATACTTTATGCTTTCAGAATGAGTGATGAGTAGTTTCGGTATGTGGTTCCTATTTTTTTTTTGCTTGTTCCTATCCCTAACCTAACTACCTATGTTACTACTTACTAATTATTTCTAATAGTTTATCTACTAATTTTAATCCTATTTCTATCTTCATGCAATAAATTTATTTTAGTGATTCTCTTCCAGATCTCTTTTCAGCAAGAAGCTTTTCTCTCTTGCTGCACGAAGCTTTCATCGCCGCGGTCCGGGTTCATTAAACGCACGACGATCGATGAACATTATGACAGATTCATCTAGCACTCGATGAACTTGAAACACGTCAATGAGCGCATCTCGCTGTTAGCCTGCCATAATCTGAAGCATGCTTCTAGATACTCGGATTTTTCAGTGCTTATTATCTGGCCGAAGATCGGCTGCAGAAAATATTCCCAGATTTTTACCGTTTTCATCTGCCAATTCATAAGAACTTGTACCTCTCCTCGCAACGACTACGCATGGGAGATAGAGAGGTCCATATTTGGCATTGTAATGATCGGCCGCTGAGGATAATCGAAAGTTCTTCTTCAATACGGACTGGCCCACTTGGTAAGTGGCTGCAAATTTTTTATGTCTCAGATTACAAGTTTTTACATTTTTGTCGTGACCCTTTTTCAAATTTTGTTCGACCAGCTTGAAAACTCTTTCGTTCATTTGTTTCCGGTTTTCATCCCGCTGTACAATCGAGCTTTCCTGACAATCGACCTCGCGTTTATGTTCATTTCCTCGCGTAAGTTTTTCATGGCCATACAAGATGCGGTATGATGTTAAACCAGTGGAAGATTGAGCAGTGGAGTTGATCATTTTCTCAATTTCCGCGATCCTGGTATCCCATATCCGTTGATCATCTCGCATGTATGTGCGTAAGCATGCGTTGATCGTCCTGTTGGTTCTTTCGACGGGAGTGTTGAATTCCTCTTCGTTGCAGCAGTGCTTGGAATTCTTTTCCGACAAATGTTGACGCGTTATCGGTAATGATTACCTCCGGAGTTCCCAATCTCCTCATCCAACAATCCTCTACAATACGGCACACTTCCTTAGCTTCTATTTTCCTAACTGGAACTAACTGTACCCATTTGGAAAATAAATCTATTAACACCAACAAATGGCATTTTCCTGACTTGCTTCTAGGAAGATTCTGAATGAAATCTAGTGCCAATATTTGAAACGGTTTATTGTTGAGTTTCTGGTTACCCATTGCCGGCGCAGTTGCAACTGTAGAAGACTTACATTGTTTACAGACGGAACAGCATTGGATGTAACGTTTCAGATCAATTGCCATTCTCGGCCAATAATATTTTTGTTTGAGCCGATGAATGGTCTTCTCAAACCCAGGGTGCATCACAGCGTCATGCTCTCCCTGCAACACTTCCTGCCTTAGCTCTTCTGGCACACAAAGTTTCCACTCAAACTTGTAGTCCAACAGTTCGGTACGAGTCGCTACAAATTTGTAGAGTTTCGATTCTTCGATTTTAAAATCGGCATAGTTCTGCGGGAACTCTTCTACCTTACGATACAGGTTGGTGTACCAGCTATCGCCGCTTTTAATTTCCAGTGTTTCTAAGGACCGTGACAGTGCATGGTTTAAATTAGTTTATTTGACACGGCACGATACATTTTCTGTTTTACTGAGCCAAGTACAATTCGTATTAATTCTACGTTAGCAGGGAAAAGAGGGAGGCCTTTTCTTTATTCTCGCGGCCGACTACGAGCTAGTGGGGATTTAAGGTGAGAGGAGGGGAGATACAATTTTGATTTTAACTATATTGAGTTATACGATTTATTTATTTGTACATGGCTAAGCAGTGATGTTCTATTTGAGCAGTTTGGACTGAGGTGTCTACGTGAACATAAAGATGCCGAGTCTTCGTTTGAGTGTCTCCAGTTTGGTGTATCATCTTCTTTCAGCGTGTAGCGGGAATGGTAATCTAACAAATAGATAGAAGAGTTTCATATTTTAATACCAGCGTGTTTTATGAACACGTACAGCTGTGTCATGTACTGGAGATCACCGCTTCCCAGAATGTCTCTAACGGGTACGTTCGGTTGTTTTCCTCGGGCCCGAAGGGAATCTATAAGCTCGGACCTAACACCACAGTATTCGGTACACGACCAAACAACATGCTCGATGTCATGGTAGCCATCGCCACAAACGCAGTGATTACTGTCTACAAGCCCTATACGAAAGAGATGCGTGTTTAACGTGTAGTGATTGGACATAAGTCTGGACATCACGCGAATGAAGTCCCGACCTACATCCAACCCCTTGAACCATGCTTTCGTCGATACCTTAGGAAAAATGGAATGTAGCCACCGTCCCAGTTCATCTGAGTTCCATGATGATTGCCAACTGTTGAGTGTTCTCTGACGCAAAATGCTATAAAATTCATCATAAGCAATTGGTCTTTCATAAATATCGCCATCAATAGCATCCACCTTAGCAAAAGAGTCAGCCTTTTCATTACCCGGAATCGAGCAATGAGAAGGGACCCACGCTAAGGTAACCCGGTAATTTTTATCTGTTAAAGCACTTAAAAACCGCCGTATTTTCCCCAGGAAATACGGGGTGTGCTTCACAGGCTTCATTGATCGCAGAGCCTCAATGGCACTGAGACTATCTGTGAAGATGAATTAGTGGTCTGTGGGTAGGGTTTCGATGATTCCAAGAGAGTACTGAATAGCAGCAAGTTCTGCGACGTACACGGAAGCAGGAGCATCGAGTTTGTAGGAGGCGGTAAAATTTTCGTGGAAAACACCGAAGCCAGTGGACTCATCTAGATTAGATCCGTCAGTGTAAAACCTTTTATCATAACTAACATGTTTAAACTTATTCGAAAAAATCTTAGGGATCTCTTGGGGTCGCAATTGATCCGGGATACCAGAAATGTCTTGTTTCATGGTGGTGTCGAAGAATATAGCATTATTAGAAGTATCTAAAAGTGCAACATTGGAGGAATCGTATGAAGAAGGATTAATATCTTGAGCCATATAGTCAAAATATAAAGTCATAAATCTGGATTGAGATTGAAGGTCGACCAACCTCTCGAAATTTTCAATTACTAATGGGTTCATAACTATGCATCGAATTAGCAACCGGTAAGAGAGATTCCAAAAACGATGTTTCAACGGAAGAATACCCGCTAACACTTCAAGACTCATCGTATGGGTCGACTGCATGCAACCCAAGGCAATACGCAAACAACGATATTGTATTCTTTCTAGTTTCAAAATATGCGTGTTCGCAGCGGAGCGAAAGCAGAAACAACCGTACTCAAGAACTGACAGTATTGTTGTTTGGTATAACCTCAGAAGGTCTCCTGGGTGGGCTCCCCACCAGGTTCCGGTAATCGTACGAAGAAAATTAATCCTCTGTTGGCATTTTCGTGTCAGATACCTAATATGACAAGCCCAGGTGCATTTAGAGTCGAACCAGACCCCGAGATATTTAGCGACTAAAACCTGAGAGATCGTTTTACCCGTTAGTAGGAGCTGCAGCTGAGCTGGGTTATGCTTCCTAGAAAAAACGACCAACTCAGTTTTCTCCGGAGAGAATTCGATACCCAGCTTAAGAGCCCATTCAGACAAATTGTCTAAGGTATCTTGCAATGGTCCTTGCAGATCGCTAGCCTCGTTACCAGTAATGGATACAACGCTATCGTCTGCAAGTTGCCTTAGCGTGCATAAATTTGCAAGACATTCATCGATGTCATTGACGTAAAAATTATATAAGAGAGGGCTTAAACATGAGCCCTGGGGAAGACCCATGTAACTAATTCGGGAAGTTGTCGAATCGCCATGTGAGAAATACATATGCTTTTCTGACGACAAATTGATCAAAAAGTTATTCAAATTTAGTGAAAGTCCCTGCGAATGAAGTTTCGCGCTTAAAACTTCTACAGAGACAGAGTCAAAAGCCCCCTTAATATCCAAGAACGCAGAAGCCATTTGCTCTTTTCGAGCAAATGCGAGTTGAATTTCAGTAGAAAGCAACGCTAGGCAATCGTTCGTCCCTTTGCCCTGGCGAAAGCCAAATTGAGTATCTGAAAGTAAACCGTTTGTTTCAACCCATTTGTCTAACCGTAAGAGGATCATTTTCTCCATTAATTTCCGGAGGCAAGAGAGCATCGCAATCGGCCTATATGAATTGTGATCAGAGGCAGGTTTCCCGGGATTCCGAATAGCAATGACTTTTACCTCCCTCCAGTCATGCGGAACAATATTTAGCTCAAGAAACTTGTTGAACAAGTCCAACAAGCGTCTTTTTGCAGAGTCGGGTAGATTCTTCAACAGGTTGAATTTTATTCTATCTAACCCTGGAGCCTTATTGTTGCACGACAGGAGAGCCATTGAAAATTCCAACATCGAAAATGGAGGCTCTTCCGTAGTTACTATAAAGGCGTCGCGAAAGGTTTTCTGTTCCGGTACAGAGTCCGGACAGACCTTTTTGGCAAAATCAAGTATCCAGCGATCTGAATACTCCTCACTCTCATTCGAAACGTCACGGTTCCGCATGCGCCTGGCGGTATCCCAAAGACTGCTCATCGCTGTTTCCCTCGACAACGCGTTTACGAACCGCTGCCAGTACCCGCGTTTTTTCGCCTTTACTAAGCTCTTCATCTGCCTGCCCAGTGCCTCGTACTTTCGTAGTAGGTTGACAGTGCCGTACTCCCGGTAGTCCTTATACGCCGCGGACCTTCGCGCGTACAGCTCAGAGCACTCTTTGTCCCACCATTTGTTGGGAGGGCGTTGCCTAATCGTTACCCCGGGTATCGGTTTCGTCTGAGCTTGCGTCGCGGCGTCGATTATCAAGCCAGCTAAGAACGCGTATTCTTCCTCCGGAGGAAGTTCCTCGTGAGTCTCGATAGATTCCGCTATAATAGACTCATAACGCTTCCAATCAATATAACGTGTAAGGTCGTAGGAAATATTGATTGGGTTCGGGGGAGTTGAACCATTGGCAATTGATATAACGATTGGAAGATGATCACTACCGTAGGGATCGTTGATTACTTTCCACTGGCAATCTAACGCTAGTGATGTCGAGCAGAGGGATAGGT
The DNA here is from genome assembly GCF_029784165.1 of Wyeomyia smithii. NCBI lineage: Eukaryota > Metazoa > Arthropoda > Insecta > Diptera > Culicidae > Wyeomyia > Wyeomyia smithii. Next base: position 95,259,423 of record NC_073694.1, read on the forward strand.
CAAGCACGCTTTCACGTGCTGGAGGATTAGGTACACGTGTCGCTTCCCCAGTATTCAAAAGTGTCATATTGAAGTCGTCGATCAAGTTACAAATTAAAGAAGATCGGTTGTCGTCGTACAGCGACCCCCATAGCGAACAGTGAGAGTTAAAATCTCCCAAAATCAAAAAAGGTGCGGGAAACAATTCTGCTATATCAAGGAGTTGCTTCTGTTCAATCCGCGCGGATGGGGGAATATATAACGAAACAAGGCAAAGGTCTTTTCCATTCATATTCGTTTGAATGGCAACAACTTCAATATTCGAGATCGAGGGAAGGTCGATTCTGAAAAAAGAATAGCAATTTTTGATCCCTAAAAGTACCCCTCCACCGTGTGAGTCTCGATCTCGACGAATGATGTTAAAATCGTGGGAATTAAGTTGATCGTTTGAATTGAGAAAAGTTTCACAAAGCGCGAACGCATCACAATTGTATGTGTTTATCAAATGTGAAAATAGATCGAATTTGGGGATGATACTTCTGCAATTCCACTGTAATACAGTGATAAAATTCCTAGCCTCTTTCGCCGTATTAGTCATCGAAAGATATGATAGCTGGAATGAGGGGCCAAGTTGCTGCTAGTTGCTTCAAAAAGGTTTTCACTGTGGGGAGGAGGGCAAGAAGAATATTTTGAAGGGGATCTGGTATGTTGAACGTTTTAAATATCCAATCCACAATATCAGAGAATTTTATGAACCCTGTTTTTTTTATGTCTTTTGATCGAGAAATGGGTGCACGAGGGGTTTTTGGTGCCCCAGGAAGCGGTGGGTACTCCTGGTTTGATTTGAAATTAAAACCGGGGGGTACTTGCTTCGGTTTTTCTTCACCGCTTCCTTTTTGTGTTGTCTTATTGGTCATTCCGCTAGGGGTTATCTTACGACCTTTACGAGAAAGATAAGGAGAGTTGAGCATTCTCCTCTTCCTAGATCCCTCTGGCAAGGCATAGGAACACCCTTCGACGGGATCGTCAGATGTACCCTCATCGGTTGGCAAAAAGGAAAAGATGTTTCCTGTCGAGGGTGGCTCAGCCCTCTTAAGCATTTCTGCAAAAGAGCGCTTTGATCGTTCCTTAAGGGAACGCTTTATTTTTTCCTCGCGCTGTTTGTACGCGGGACATGCCGGAAGGTCATGCCGAGTTCCCTCGCAATAAAGACACTTTTCAGTATCCCCACTGCAAGCGTTCTCAGCATGATTGCCTCCGCACTTGCTACAGCGTGCCTTGTTGCAGCAGTAGGTGGCTGTGTGACCTAACTGCTTACAGTTTTGGCAATGCATGAGGTACTACATAAATTTCCACTTGGTATTCATAATGAATGACAAAGCGGATGAATCGGTTACCAAAGTGAATCGATTACCTTCAATGTACGGTCTGAATTTTTCGATGGCTTCGAGTGCTGCTAGACCTTCTTTTTCCGCTGCTTTCCATGACATCTGCGGTGTGGTCAGCTTGCGGGAGAAGTAAGCAACGACATGTTCCACCCCCTGTTGTTCCTGAGTTAGAACGCCTGCAATAGCACTATCGCTGGCATCCGTTTGCACAGTGAACGGTAACGTAAAATCGGGATTTTTTAGAATAGGTGCTGATATCAATTTTTGTTTCAGCTCTAAAAACGCTTTTTCGGCATCATCATTCCATTTTATGATTTTTGGTTTTCCTTTCAATAAATTTGTTAGCGGAGCTGTAATTTCGCTAAGCCCCGTAAAGAAACGCCGGTAATAGTTTACCATTCCGAGAAACCTACGAAGAGATCGGACTGACGTTGGCCGTTCAAAATTGTTGATCGCCTCTACCTTATCAGGGTTAGGCCTCAATCCTGCCTTAGACAGTATGAAACCAAGGTACGGTAACTCTGGCACACAGAACTTCGACTTTTCAATGTTAATTGAAAGATTGGCCTCTCTCAATCTGCGTGCCACTTCCTTGAGGCTTTCTATGTGCTCGTCGAAAGTGTCGCTGGCAATCACGATGTCGTCTAAATAGACAAACACTCGTGGCTCTAATTCACCGCATCCTAAAACTTGGTCCATAAGTCTGGACCGTGTTGCAGGACTGTTAACAAGGCCAAATGGCAGTCTCGTGAATTGAAACAGACCTCTTCCAAAAACACGGAAAGCGGTGTATTTACGAGAAGCAGGGTCTAACGGTATCTGCCAGAAAGCTTTCGACAGATCAATTGTCGACAAGTACCGTGACGAGCCAAGCCTTCCCAGAATTCGGTCCTGGTGAGGCAGTGGGTAGGCGTCTCTACGCGTCCTATCGTTCAAATTTCTGGCGTCTAAGCACATCCTGAGCTTCATTTGTTTCCCGCCATCTTCGTCTTCTGTGCTCTTAAGAACTGGCACTATTAGAAGCGCCCAGTCGCTAGTAGACTTCTCTACCACTCCAGATCGAATCCACTTATCCAGTTCCTCGTTCACATGCTTTTGGACTTCCGGTGACCACGGATACGGATTCAGCCGAACTGGATCCGCTTCTGCATGTTCGGGCGTAAACTCAATTTTATGGCTTATCAGAGGCGTTGTTTCCAAAAACTGTCCGTCTACAAATCCCTTGAACTTCTTTTTTACTTCCTCCAATTGTTTTTGCTGTTCGGGTGACAAAGAGATCTCATCTTCTGGCTCCACTGCCACTTCCTCTATTGTATTTACACCATCCTTAATAGTGGGTTCTATTCCGAAGAGGTGCCAGAAATTAATGCCTAGGAGCAGCCGACGCTTTAATGTTGAGGCAATTATGGTAGTAACAAGCTTTGTTTCACCGTTGAATGTGACTGGGAGATGGACGTATCCCTGTACGGCCAAATTTTCTCCCCCTGCTGCCAGAAGCTTCATCTTGGTAGGGAATTTTTTTAGCTTTAATTTTTTTAACAGCTCTTCCCCTCCCATACCTAGAATCGAAACTTGAGCTCCACTATCCAGTAATCCGATCAGCTTTATACCCATTACCTCTATCCCAACAAATGGACGGTTATCTCTTTCAATCGCGACGGGCAACTCTTCGACATCTTTATTGTCTGGGACAAATATTCTTGGAGGCTTTTGAGATCGCCTTCGACGACCTCCTACGTCGATTTGGGCGCGTTTTTTGCACAGTATGGACAATTTTCACGAGTGAAATCGTAAAATCCGCATCTCGTACAAAAACGTTCTTTTTCTGTGAGACAACTTTCGTAGTAGTGATTTTCACCACGGCAGTTGAAACAGGTGTATTTGTTGGGTATCCGGTATTCTGCTACCCGCTTGTCCAATAAGCTTTTGCTGTTTCCTTCCAGTGGCGATACTGGGGATGGGAGGTGCCTTTCTCGTTGCTCGGCAGGTTTGTTACGCTCGCCTCTCTCTCTGCTACTCTTCCATTTTTCTGGTTCATTGCTACCTTTTTGCTTCCAGTCCTTGTTTTGATTTCGATTCCATTCATTTCTTCCATCTTTTTGCCAATTCTTGTTTTTGCCATTGTTCCACTCCTTATCACTATTTTTTCCATCTCTATTGTCGTAGGGTACTCGATGGTACGGTTTTTGGACTACCTCGTGAACATAAGATTGTCTGTGAGTTGTCTTATTTTCTTTTTGCCGGTAGCGATACCAGTTGGCCGAGTCTAGCTTTCTCCCCCAGAGCTGTAAGGAGCGTAAAGTGCTGATATTTTTGACTACCAACGCTTTTTTATAATCCGATCGCAGATTACGAAATATAATTTCAAATTTCCGCTGTTCGGTTGGTGGAATGGACATATAGTCGAAAATCTCTGTTACTGCCTTGATATAATCAGTAAACTTTTCCGATTTTCGCTGTATTCGGTTTGCTGCTTGCTGCTCGTAATGGAAATCTAAATCTGGTGGCTGGTATTCTTGCTTCAGCTCAATGACCAACTCGTTCCAGTTACGAAAAATTGCATTCCGCTTTCCCTCCATATACCAAGTCCGTACATCACCCGCAAAAAGGTGAATGGCTTTATTGAAAAACGTACGCTTGCTGATATTCTCAGCTTCAGCCAAAAACTCTACCTCAGCAATGAACTTGTTCAGTTTCCTCCCTTCATCTCTTCCGTCATACTTTAACTTCCAATCCGCCACCGGACGTGGCTGACGAGACGATTTCTGTCTTCGTGGCCCTTCATCCGAACTAGAATAGCTATTGGAACTACTATCACTAGCCGTATTCTCATCTGTCTCTTCATCGCTATCTTGCCTATCCTGACAACGTGTCCTTCTACTCAGCTCTTTTTTCTTTTAATAAGAATCGTGATTCGCTTTATTCTGCTTTCTGTTCTTACGTTCATTTGCATCATTCTTGTTCTCAGTTCTTATATCCTTTGCATCTTTATCAGTTTTCTCTTAACTAACGTTCGAACGATTTTCTGCGAGGTTCAACTGACTAAGCTTTTGTTTATTTGTTTGTTTATTTTACTTCAATTTATCTGACAAAAGTCTTAATAAATAACATGAATCAGGGTCAAGTCTACAAAATATTTGCTTGCTTCAACTTATACACAAACTTGCGGGATGATTCGCCAAACTCAAAAAAATCTTCAACACTCAGGAAGGTTCTGACTGCAGCGGTGACAGGTTCGTAGAATCCAAATGATGTGCGGTGAAAGGAGGTTTGAAGTAGGCCAGTAGATCTCAAGGCACGTTGAGAAGCACGGAAGTTTAGCTGGTACACGAGCGACGGTGAATCGATTTCTCCATTCATAATTTTCGCAACGAAAGCAGCTTGCTGTATTTTTCGGCGATGTTCAAGTGTGTCAAGGCCAAGTAGCTTTCAGCGATCAGTATACGGTGGAAGGTTATCCGGATCACGCCAGGGTAGATCCCGTAGTGCGAATCGTACGAATCTTTTTTGAACACGTTCTATCCGCAAACACCAAGATAGCTGGTGGGGGAACCAGATCATGCTGCAGTTTTCGAGTAATGGTCGTACCAGTGAACAGTAGAGCGCTTTTATACAGTGAGGATCTCTGAAGTCACGGCTAATTTTAGCAATAAATCCTTATTGTCGATTCGCTTTCGATATTAAGCTGGCATGATGCAAATGGAAATTAAGCTTGGCATCGAGTAAAACACCAAGGTCGCACACACGGTCGACTCTTTTCAGCTCAAGTCCTTCGATGCGATAATCGAACATGATCGGGTTTGAAATTCGGTGAAATGTCATAACCTCGCATTTTTTAATGCTGATTACTAGCCAGTTCCTGTGGCACCAGTCGACGAAAACATTTAGCAGAGCTTGTAGACGGCGGCAATCGTCAATTGTACGGACTACCAAATACAACTTTAAATCATCCGCGTATACCAACTTACAACCAACCTTTAACAGTAGCATAGCATCATTGAAGAAAAGCGCAAACAGTAAAGGCCCCATGTTGCTACCTTGTGGAACTCCCTATGTATTCGTGAACTGCGATGAAACGCAACAACCAATTTTCACACGTAGAATCCGGCCACATAAGTATGAACTCAGCCATTCGATGAACTGACGTGATGCTCCTAGACGGGTAATTTTATGCAACAATATGCAATGGTCAATGCGATCAAAGGCAGCCTTCAAATAGGTGTAAATGACATCTATTTGAGCTCTTTGTTCCATATTTGAGATACACGTTGAAGTGAACTCCAATAGATTTGTACACACTGAGCGATTCGGTATAAATCCATGTTGCGTGGTAGATATGTAATTTTTAGTGCAATGAAGCATAACATCGCTAACTAGAATCTCAAACAGTTTAGAGCCTGCCGAAAGACTAGTGATGCCACGATAGTTCCTGACATTTAGTCGGTCGCCAGATATTAGTATTGGAAACATAAAAGACTGTTTCCGCACTTCGGGAAATTTTCGTTGCTCAAACGATTTGTTAAAAATACAGCGCAGTGGATTTGCCAACACAGTGGCACATCGACTGATAACTATGGCGGGGATGCCATCGGGTCCCGGTGAATAAGAACGTTTAAGTTTCTTCGCTGCACTTAGTATCAAGTCGGTGGTAACTTCAAATGTGGTTAAATCAGCCGAACCGGCCGGGACGGCAGCCGCCGCAATTTCCGCATCGAAATTCGAGGCAACTCTGTCAGCAAACACGGAGGCGAAAAAATTTGCGAAGAGTTCACATGAGTCAGATTCTGAAGCAGAAACTGAATTATCCAGACAAACATTTACAGGTATCGAGGAGCATTTTCTTTTGGAGTTGACGAAGTTCCAAAAATTTCTGGGGTTCCTACGGAGGTCTGTCTGCACACGTAGGACGTACGATTTGTACAATTCACTATTAAGGCGACGGTATTCGTCGCTGGCGCTTTTGAAATTGCGTTTCGTTATCAGCGTTTTCAGACGACGATATTTTCGCTGTGCATTATTCCGAAATCGTTTCAGATCGCGCAACCGACGTGTGCACCACGCAGGGTTATTCGGTCGCTTCACTAACGGTACATTTACGTTTAACCACTGGATTATAACGTCGCAAAAATGTGCAGTCATATCGTCTACATCAGTGCATAGATATATAAAAGTCCAGTCGAAACCCAACAAGTAATCTTCGAGTGCGACGAAATCAATTTTGCGATAATTCAGTGATCGTGTTATACTCTCTGCGCTTACTGAAGCAGCGCTATTGGAACACAAGTTAGGTAGCTTGATTGTCAGGGGCGGATGGTGGCGGTCGACAGGGAGCAGAGGTGTGATACAACTATCCACAGTAAGTCGGTGCTCAGAAGAACAAAAAACCAGATCCAGCGTGCGATCGTTATGATTCCGTTGAAAGTTTTGCTGCTTTAGATTCAAAAAATCAGTACCATCTATCAGAGTCGCACTAGCAGTAGGTAGTTGATCGGAGGCTGGAAGAGAATCGGGCATCCACATGATACGCGGCTGATTGTAGTCACCACAGACAAACACAATCTCATTTACATGAGCATGAGCATGAGCATGAGCATGATTGACCGCCCGCGGTTGCTACTCCGTTATTGCCAGATCAGCTGTAATTACACAAAGAACCAACAGATGATGTTTGGGACCAACATGCATCCTCAATGTGTAAAAACAGGTGACCTAAATCTTTATATTAGGCAATACCAGCGCCGGCCGCATCCGAATGCAGGTCAAAGAAGGAGTTTGTATAGGAATATGTTGACGTGATACTCGCTTTATTGGAAGCCGAGAACACCTCTGCACTTCCACGAGAAATCACTGGGATGTTGGATAAAAGGGAAGGTATACAGCAGGGTTCGTTTTGGTAAACGATGCGCTAATGTCGGGTTCTTCAGAACAAGTGCCGCGTCTACAAGTTTATTACATCCGCCACGATATTCATAATGTGTTTCGAACTTTTTTAGTTTGACAATGTAACACCGCAGCAATAAAACGTACGCGAGGATACAGGATTTTTGACTAAACCGAGACAACTTAAAATTACCGTATATCTCCTCGTAAGGTGATGCTCTTTATACCTAAAACTATTGCGCATTGTTGATCCATCTGAAGATAATACGACCTCATGGAAGGTACCGCACGGGGGTTGAAATGATATTTATCGACTCAACGAAATCTACTTCGATTTCCGATGTAATAATTTAGATGCAACGCGCGAGCAGTCTCCGACTTAACGTTGATGAAGATAAGAAAGATATGATGAAATATCTGGGTTCACTTCGCGAAATCACCACACGCCGGAAGTCCATATATCAGCAAAACTCGCCCGGGCTGAATACGCGTTTACACCGAAGCGTTACGAACAACCGCTTTAATCCCCCCGGCCGACACATACGCGCAGGAACTCGGCGTTTACGTCGATTATCTCTTAACAATGTACGCCTAATACGCCTAATAAATATGAAAATTGGCAATGTTCCATGCATCCAAAGCCTCAACAATTTAATAAAAGCAAATATACATATAAGCCTAAATATATTTTTAAATTTATTGACAAAGTGCCGAACTAGTCATAAATATAACAAATTATGTAAAACAACTGGTCAAAAGCTAGAACAATCAAAAAATCAAAGCATATGATTCCTGAGAAACACATACTCCAAACTCCACAAACCACACTAACACTTTGTGGACAAAAATAAAACTTGTTACTGAAACCCTGCGGAAAAAAATACCGCGCACACAATTTCAGACAAACACAATCTCATTTACAGTGCTTTTACCAGACAGCTCACCAATAGAGGAGATGTGTGCATCAATGACGTTGACATCCTGACTCCTATCTGGTGGAATATATACACCACACAGCAGCAGTTTAGTTCCTCGAACCGTGGCACGGACGCAAACTTGCTCCAAACTATCTCCATTCACAGTTTCGATGAGTGAGCTATGATGACACTGCGCCACAGCAATCAGAACACCACCAAAACTGGATTTGTTGCTATTGCGCACACTGCGATCGCACCGATAAACGTTGAATGATGTCCCAAACAGTTGCAGTGAGTTGATGCGGTCATCCAAGCCGGTCTCTGTCAGTATTAGAATGTCGAAATTACACTCACGGGTCGTCAGGAAGAGCTCGTCGATTTTGGTTCTTAATCCCCGCGTGTTTTGGTAGTAGAGCCAAACACTACCGTCATTGTTGTGATCGGTACACTGCAACACAGGATTACTCAGCGCAAGAGGAATATAATTATTAGACAAATACTCGCCTTTGGTCGAAACCCGAAGGTTCCCACCGTCCACAGAAGAACGCAATAAATTCAAATAGTTAACTCCTGTGCCCTGGGTTGTCTGTCTGAGTTTTTTGAACGATCGACAAATTCACGGAATAGCAAGCCAGCAGGCCAGGAAGATGGGTCCAGTGCACGAATTTTCAAATCGGGATCCAGTCCAACTTTGTATGATACGAACGATAAGCTGGTTACGTCTTTATCTTTCGGAACAAGCCGAATGATTTCAGCGGAAGCGGTTGTGTCCAGGCAACGAGAAACAATTTTTTGTATATCACTATTCGTTGTAAGCGGGTTTAAACCAGATATATATAGCCAAAATCTGTTCGTTACAACAGCAGGAAAAAGTGATGGAACAGAATGATCGCTCAGATTTATTTCCTTTGTTCCAGATTCAGCAGGGGCATGAATGAATGGCTGGCGCTCATCACGCCGGCGCTTCACACTGCGTCTTGGCCAAACCGGTGTGTCACATAGAGAAGGGGTAGCGGGTGGCTGTGGCAGTTTCGGGTTAGATGCGAAATTGTCTATTTTTTTGCTCAACGCTTCGACAACGCCGCACAGATGTTGAAATTGAGTGTTTAGATTTGGAATATCGGGTGATAGCGGTTGTTTTATTTCAGAAATGTATGTGTTTATACTGCGACCTTTTAGATCATCTCTGCAGAAAGAACAAATTAACAGAATCTTCCCATGAGCAAAAGCTTCTTTCAAACCGCGAGCGTTAATTCCGCAACATTGCTGGCTGATATGCAAGTAAGCTTCACAGAAACCACAGCGCAGTGGCTCGAGGTCGTTTATGTCGCCTTTACACTCGCAGCATTGTTTTCTCTCCATTTCGTTCTGTGCGAGGTTTTGCAAACGTCAAGCACACAGTGAGCACACGAAATAAGCGATGAAGCTGGTGCTATCGGTGACAAAAAGTACCGGCGATGCAAATAAAATAATCACTTCGCAAATCAAACACAGGCCACGAATCACTTGTACTCCACGATATGTTCCTGATGAAAGGATAAAGTTTTCACAGAAGATATTTTAACTACGGCTGCACACGTTGTTTAACTATTAAAATAGAAGTTCGATTTTAGGTTTATCTTATACGTATTCACGGTTAGATACACTGAACCAAAAAAAAAAAAAAAAAAAAAAAGTTCTAAGTATTTGTCCACTTGCAACAATATTCGTGCTATTAGTATATCGGAGCTAGTGGGTTTACTTTTTCTATGTTTTCCTGCCGTTTTAGGCGTACTTGCTATTCTATTAACTTTCAACGTACCTTTCTTTTGCTTTTTCCTGTTCACTTTGTCTTCTTCAATTGCTGTATCCCATTCTACTTCATCACTTTCTTCTGATTCAGTGACATCAGATTCACTCAAATCATTCGTGTTTTTCCTTTTATCCTTCGCGGTAAAATTATCATTGAGCAACTGGATTGCCAATGCTTCTAATCCGCGCGTATCAAAGTTCAACAAATCTCTCAGTCTCATTACCCTGAATAGTAAATGTATTAACCTAGTTTCAAATGGTAGTAAATCTGTTTTTTTTCTTCACCTTTCTCTCTAGCACATATTGAATCTTCGTAAGTTTTTCCTCGATCTGACAGAATTCTAGTTCCTGTGCTTCCTTAGAAACCAGCGGAACATCCTCAACTTCTGGCTGAGCTTAAGCGAACTACGCAGTTTTCGCTTTTTTGCATCTCGCGAATCACCACTAGAAAATTTTTGCTGGCGTATTAGCAACTCGTGTTCGATTTCATCGTCCAACAAGTGCTCAGGATTCAACGACCGGTATTGTAATTTAAATTTAGACGTCATTGTCTTTTTAGAATAAGTACCGAAAGTTAAATTAATTTTACTTAAAAAAAATATTTATTTACAAGCAAATCTAAACTATAATATTATAAGAAAATTCAAACTTAAATAATTTATTTAGGAAAAAGTAGCACAATAGTAAAAATAATAAATAATTGATGTCAATGTGTTATAGTGCATAATGTTAGGTTTAAGTATATTCAATGTATAATGTGTATAAGTTTTAATGTATTCAAGACCTTATAATTAACGATTTGAATCTCAATCATCTACGTGATACCTGGGATTTTTTTTTTTGAAATTTAACTACTTTTCGGTGCACGTACCGTGACCACTTTTTTCGACAACCGTGAAAACTAACCACTTCGCAACTTCAAACTATTGTTCTGATTAGGAGAAGTGGTAGTGTAACAGACCACACAACAGTGCAACACTGATTGTGTACTCTCCCCTCGTTTCAGTGAAAAACTAAATAGTTTTTTATTCTACTCGATCCTCCGTTTGCCTTTTCGCGATTTTATTTGGGCGCCAATTGTCACTACCCTCCAAGTAGGGTAGCTTCCCGACAAACTTCAGCAGCACGAGACCTGGACTTAGTCACAAGGCCGGCGCGCTACTTGGCAAACTGGAGGGATTTCGCGATACTAAATTTCACTGAAACGCTCAACTTCTTTAAAAAGTGTTTTATTGAACGGTGTGGTGTGTGCTTCGACGGGGGTCACGACAGGTACGTACCGCTACTTCTCTCGACTCTCCTGGCTCGATGTGCGGCGTCCCGCGTCGAACGATGATTTTCCGCCGGTCAGCGACAGGGCGGCTGCAACTGCGTGGGTGGTGTATAGGCGACCTGGAAAGGCGTTCCAGGCAAGGGTCTTCTCAGGCGCTTCCTTCGTTGGCGTGGATCGGTTGGCGACGGACGATACCGACTTCTGCCGAACCGAGAAGGGAATCCTCTCCTTTACGGTTAGGGCCGTTGCCCGAGAGCTCGTTGGTCTTTCACGGTTAGACGTAGACAACTTAATGCTGCCTAGGCCGAAGCGGGTGCCGAGTGCTATCGCGATCGCCAATCGCAAATTTATTAAATGCAACAAAAAGGTCCTATGGGCGGGAAATTTTCCCAAAACTAGCCAGGTTCAGAGGTATTTTACGGAGGCGGATACATTAATCACTTATTTCCGTGGTTACCTGAATAATTCTTATGATTGTCCTCTTTTACTCCTCGGTTTCTCCGGTTCAACAATCATTTACCACCAATTACCTCTTTTTTTGAAAAAACTCGCACCTCTTTATCACTCGCTCGCCTGAATTCAAATGCGCTGTTGGCGCGTACTCGATAGCCGCCAATGCTCGTAGTTCAAATTTGGTATGGCGGCTAGTCGACTCATTTCGCCCCGTATGCGACAGCCCATCGATTTTGTGTAAGAGTTGAACTGTGGAAGCTTAGTACGTTACATGAAAAATAGGTGAGCGTTTACTAGGTACATTTCATACAATTAAAAAAACATTTGATTTTACTGTAACGATCGGTTACAGGGTGCCCACCCAGGAGACCTTCTGAGGCTTTACCAAACAACGATATTGTCTGTAATTGAGTACGGGTGTTTCTGCTTCCGCTCCACAGCAAACACACATTTGTCGACCCATACGATGAGTCTTGAAGTGCTAGCGGGTATTCTTCCGTTGAAACATCGCTTTTGGAATCTCTCTTACCGGTTGCTTATTCGATGCACAGTTATAAACCCATTAGTAACTGAAAATTTCGAGAGGTTGGTCGATCTTCAATCTCAATACAGATTCATGACTTTACATTTTGACTGTATGGCTCAAGATATTCATCCTTCTTCATACGATTCCTCCAATGTCGCACTTTCAGATACTTCTAATAATGCTATATTCTCCGACACCACTATGAAAGAAGATATTATTGGTATCCCGGATCAATTGCGACCGCAAGAGAATCCTAAGATTTTTTCCAATAAGTTCAAACATGTTAGTTGTGATAAAATGTTTTACACTGACGGATCTAATCTAGGTCCACTGGCTTCGATGTTTTCCACGAAAATTTTACTGCCTCCTACAAACTCGATGCTCCTTCTTCCGTGTACGTCGCAGAACTTGCTGCTATTCAGTACTCTCTTGGGATCATCGAAACCCTGCCCATAGACCACTACTTCATCTTCACAGACAGTCTCAGTGCCATTAAGGCTCTGCGATCGATGAAGACTGTGAAGCACACCCCGTATTTTCTGGGGAAAATACGGCGGTTTTTAAGTGCTTTAACAGATAGAAATTTCCGGGTTACCTTATCGTGGGTCCCTTCTCATTGTTCCATTCCGGGCAATGAAAAGGCTGACGCTTTAGCTAAGGTGGGTGCTATTGACGGCGATATTTATGTAAGACCAATTGCTTATGATGAATTTTATAGCATTTTGCGTCAGAGAACACTCAACAGTTGGCAATCATCATGGAACTCAGATGAACTGGGACGGTGGCTACATTCCATTTTTCCTAAGGTATCGACGATAGCATGGTTCAAGAGGTTGGATGTAGGTCGGGACTTTATTCGCGTGATGTCCAGACTTATGTCCAATCACTACACGTTGAACACGCAATCACTGCGTTTGTGGCGATGGCTACCAAGACATCGAGCATGTTGTTTGGTTGTGTACCAAATACTGTGGTGTTAGGTCCGAGCTTATAGATTCCCTTCGGGCCCGAGGAAAACAACCGAACGTACCCGTTAGAGACATTCTGGAAAGCGGTGATCTCCAGTACATGACACAGCTATACGGGTTTATAAAAAATGGCATTAAAATTTGATTTTTTGTTAGTTAGTTTTATTAGAATACAGTTCCCGTCATAACCTGAAAGAAAATGATACACCAGGCTGGAGACACTAAAACGA
>NC_073694.1:95273327-95300827 GCF_029784165.1 Wyeomyia smithii
TTTGGGCGCTGGTACTCATCTGCAAGCCAATTCTCTTCACTGCCTTAGTTCTTTTGCTTTCGCATTTTATGCACGTTTGCTTATTTGTACTCGAAACGTAGATGTTGAGCTGACTTTTATGCTGCATGATCTGTCGAGGGGCTTGATGAATGGCGATGGCAAATTTTAGTTGCCAGTCTTAGGTGATACCTGTTTGCACTTACAAATGTGCTTAAATTTTTGTACTACCACAAACAAATTAATACTAAACGTAACAACCTCAGAAAACAAAATCCACGCATCGTTCTATACGGCTACAACGGAACTCGTTCAGCAGCCAACCAAAGTTTTTTTCATCACTAGCGGACCACTTTTTATTTTAATCACTAAACAAAATCACTCACTACACTAAGAATACTTTAATCTTAAAACAAGTTTGAATTAGCAGAAATATATGAGATGAATTTCTACAATTCCTAAATTTGAACTGTATGTATGTGACGCAACACCTCGCGAATTTCCCAATGTTTCGTCACGATGCATGAGAATTTAACATAAGAACAATTTTAGTTAAATCAAGTAAAAAGTAAACTGGAGCATTAGCTTGCTACCGGTTTTACTTAACACGCAACACCTCTCAATAACATTCTAGAAAAACGACAAAGAAAGCATCCTTATTATGATACCTTCAGAACAGTAACCAAACTTCCCAGTTATGAGTCGCCAACTGACCGGTGGCTTAAGAAATGTAAATATCCTAACGATCATTCCACACCATGTATACCGTTTCAATTTAATTATAAGCAAAACAGAAGCCGGAGGCACCGCGTCACTCACGGTTACCCTTAGGCATTCACGATTGCGCGCGGTACCGAGAGCTTGCGCGCTCCCGGATACTCACAGTAGCGCGCAAACAAAATACCGTACGTTCTCGCACGTGCTCCGATGCACGCGCTCCATAGCGCTCGCGGCATATAATCATGTGTACTAAAATTCAACTCGAAAATGAAACAGGGGTAGAAAATACTAGTGGTAGGTTAGAATAGATCCGCTAGATAGGCGCTAACTCAAGATCGGAGGAGAAGAGCCTCTCCGCTCTGAATTACACAGGGTCGTATTTAAGAAAAAATTGTAAGTTTAATAAACCAATCATTTTCTATCATCCAAAAGAGGTGATTCCGCGAATGCTCGTGTACAGGACTTATCCGAAATAGGTCCTGGTAGAGCCCCAGCTCTACATGTATTCTCATCTGTTTTCACTACGTTGAAGAAAATCAATAGTTGCCAAATCAGTTTCTGTTAATACGAAAAAATCATACTGAAAATGTTGAATTATTCCGACATAATTGACATAAACCTACAACACTGTAGTGGTTACCTAGGTTACCTATTTTGCACGTAAACAACTGCAGCGGATATCTAGGTAACTACTAGGGGAACAACGGGCAACACGGACAGGGCGGGCAAGATAAACCGTTGCTCATTTCTATATATAACCCTTGAAATTAACACAAATTATTTATGCCAGTTACATACCAATAGGATTCTGGGAGTTTCAAGATATTGTGTAGATTGAAACAATAGTTAGTTATTTGAGAAATAATCAAAATAAGCTCACCCTCAACAGCAAAGCAATGTGA
Source organism: Wyeomyia smithii (assembly GCF_029784165.1). Taxonomy (NCBI): domain Eukaryota; kingdom Metazoa; phylum Arthropoda; class Insecta; order Diptera; family Culicidae; genus Wyeomyia; species Wyeomyia smithii. Next base: position 95,274,947 of record NC_073694.1, read on the forward strand.
TGTAGTTTTTGCCGTGTCAAATTTAAGCTTCTGCTGCAGTAAAACATCAGAAAACTATAGTTTTTAATGATATTGGAATAATTAAGCATATTTGAAACATGTGGGTTAAGAAAGCTTAGTGAAAATTTTTTTTTTTTGGAAATCACATCGATCCAAAAAACTGTTTGCCTCTTGGGCAAGACGGTCAGTTGTTGTGTGGGCAAAATAAGCACGATAGCACCATTTATTATTATTTTTTTAAGCATTCTAAGCATGCGAGATGAGACCTGAAGTCATTAACTCTCACTTGAAATAAAAATCGTCATTAGAAACGTTGTTAAAACCTGTAAATATACTACATGTAAATGATGTGAATGATTCCATCGGCGCAGCCGACGGTAAGCTTTAAACACGTGCTTTTTTGCGCAGCGCGTGGTCCTGTATAGAAAAGAAATTTGCTATAGTCATTCATAGGTCCGTCATACCAGCACAGCCGGTCCGTTTCATATGCACGTTGTGAAATAGTGGTTTTTCAAGACTATTTTTATTTTAGTGAAAACTAGTATTAAATCACTCTTAAACGGGAAGGTTTGCATCATTTAATAAGAAGCACTAGTCAATGTCGAATATTATGAATATCGTTGGTTGAAATGTTGTGTTCTGAGCAGAAAAATGAATGACTTCCTTAGGGTGACCGTCTTGCCCGTTGTTCCCCTACGACGGGCTGCGGCTAAGTTCATTCATTATAACGTGATTCATTCATAGGGATACCATCCGTCCTGATTTAGCAGGACATGTCCTGATTTTGAGACCCGTTTGAAGCGTCCTGATTTATTTTTCATATTTTAGAATTTGTCCTGATTTTCTGAATGATGCCGGATGTTCAGAAATGTTGAAGATTGTTAAATACTTTTGCTTTGACTCCGGAACGAAACGGACTCATTTCGAACGATTTTTTCTTTCTTCGGTTGAATTTTGACGAGAGAAATTGCCTAGTCGTTACAACCCTCAACTATCTGACTTTTGGGCCCTGAAGCTATCCAGCTTTTTACGCACCATAATGGCGGTCGCTATAATGCGTGTTCGTAATATGCGAACCTCTCTGCTTACGTCAGGAATTTTTGAGGTATTGACAACACAAATGTTGTCAGATTTATTTCTCTTTTGATAAAATACGTGAAGACTTCAAATTAACGAGAGCAGAGTTGTCAAAAGGGTGGATGATTTAATACGAACTTTGCATTTGAAAAAGCCGCGTTTTCTGAGCAAAACGTGATTTTCGAAAAAAGGTTATCGTTTTCCTATGATTTTGAAATGAAGATTAAAAAACTGCTCGAATTGTTTTAAATGACATTTCGCACACATACGGTATATGGGAGAACTGTTATTAAGGTATTTCGAGCAGTTTGTTATTCTTCATTTGAACACCGAAGGACAACGATAAACATTATTTAATAATCACGTTTTGTTCCGAAAATTGCACTCTTTCAACTGATATAGAAAAAGCTGAAACCCTGTGAAACTTTAGGACCCAATTTTAAACAATTTACGTGCTCTGCATGTTTTAGGTATCTACTAACGCCTAATGAATCAAAGTTGCAAAATTGGATCGTCCGAGAAATACTATAAATAAATAAATGAATGCTTTGGCGTATTTTGGAGTGCAAATCTCAAATGACGTATTTTATTTATATATACCTCAAAAAAGAAAACACCTAAGAGGCCATCCACATACCACGTGGACAGCTTTGGGGGGGGGGGGGGTTGGCTAATGTCCACGGCCCATACAATTTTTTAAGAATTTATATGAGCAGTTGTCCACGGAGAGGGAGGGGGGGGGGTCAAAATCGTTAAAAATCTGTCCACGTGGTATGTGGATGGCCCTAATATCAAATTTGTACCGGAAAAAGTTGTACTGATTTTTAACCCTGATCAAATGGTAACCCTATTCAATCATGCCTAACAGTGTGAAGAATATGGGGGCATCGTGAGATGAATAATTGAGCAGTGATTCAAGTTTTGAGATGGATATGTAGCGTTGTGAAAAATGGTTTGTTTTACAAAATTCAGGATAAATCTAGCTAATTTTACTAAATGCTAAACGATTCCATAAGAGTACGTAAGCATATTTAGCTTATTTGTTCAATTATTTCGTGAAAATTTGGTGTTTAATCCGTGCATTTTTCGTGAATATCGGCTTAATGAGATAAATAATGAAGCAGTTACCCTACACTGATCATTTTTTTTTGCGTTTGACTGAAAAAATAACTACACGGTATAATTTTTTTTTTCTTTGGTTTTTAAGTAGTTTATTTGACACGGCACGATACAATTTATGTTTAACTGAGCCAAGTACATTTTTTTAATTCTAAATTAGCTTCGAAAAGAGGGAGGCACATTTTTTATATATCGCGGCCGACTACGAGCTAGTGGGGATTTAAGGTAAGAGGAGGGGGATTTACAAATTTGTTTTTAACTATTTTATATTACAGAATGTATTCATTTGTACGTGGCTAACCAGTGATGTTCTATTTGAGCAGTTTTGGTCTAAGGTGTCTGCGTAAACATAGAGATGCCGAGTCTTCGTTTTAGTGTCTCCAGCCTGGTGTATCATTTTCTTTCAGGTTATGACGGGAACTGTATTCTAACAAACTAACTAACAAAAAATCAAATTTTAATGCCATTTTTTATAAACCCGTATAGCTGTGTCATGTACTGGAGATCACCGCTTTCCAGAATGTCTCTAACGGGTACGTTCGGTTGTTTTCCTCGGGCCCGAAGGGAATCTATAAGCTCGGACCTAACACCACAGTATTTGGTACACAACCAAACAACATGCTCGATGTCTTGGTAGCCATCGCCACAAACGCAGTGATTGCGTGTTCAACGTGTAGTGATTGGACATAAGTCTGGACATCACGCGAATAAAGTCCCGACCTACATCCAACCTCTTGAACCATGCTATCGTCGATACCTTAGGAAAAATGGAATGTAGCCACCGTCCCAGTTCATCTGAGTTCCATGATGATTGCCAACTGTTGAGTGTTCTCTGACGCAAAATGCTATAAAATTCATCATAAGCAATTGGTCTTACATAAATATCGCCGTCAATAGCACCCACCTTAGCTAAAGCGTCAGCCTTTTCATTGCCCGGAATGGAACAATGAGAAGGGACCCACGATAAGGTAACCCGGAAATTTCTATCTGTTAAAGCACTTAAAAACCGCCGTATTTTCCCCAGAAAATACGGGGTGTGCTTCACAGTCTTCATCGATCGCAGAGCCTTAATGGCACTGAGACTGTCTGTGAAGATGAAGTAGTGGTCTATGGGCAGGGTTTCGATGATCCCAAGAGAGTACTGAATAGCAGCAAGTTCTGCGACGTACACGGAAGAAGGAGCATCGAGTTTGTAGGAGGCAGTAAAATTTTCGTGGAAAACATCGAAGCCAGTGGACCTAGATTAGATCCGTCAGTGTAAAACATTTTATCACAACTAACATGTTTGAACTTATTGGAAAAAATCTTAGGATTCTCTTGCGGTCGCAATTGATCCGGGATACCAATAATATCTTCTTTCATGGTGGTGTCGGAGAATATAGCATTATTAGAAGTATCTGAAAGTGCGACATTGGAGGAATCGTATGAAGAAGGATGAATATCTTGAGCCATACAGTCAAAATGTAAAGTCATAAATCTGTATTGAGATTGAAGATCGACCAACCTCTCGAAATTTTCAGTTACTAATGGGTTTATAACTGTGCATCGAATAAGCAACCGGTAAGAGAGATTCCAAAAGCGATGTTTCAACGGAAGAATACCCGCTAGCACTTCAAGACTCATCGTATGGGTCGACAAATGTGTGTTTGCTGTGGAGCGGAAGCAGAAACACCCGTACTCAATTACAGACAATATCGTTGTTTGGTAAAGCCTCAGAAGGTCTCCTGGGTGGGCACCCTGTAACCGATCGTTACAGTAAAATCAAATGTTTTTTTAATTGTATGAAATGTACCTAGTAAACGCTCACCTATTTTTCATGTAACGTACTAAGCTTCCACAGTTCAACTCTTACACAAAATCGATGGGCTGTCGCATACGGGGCGAAATGAGTCGACTAGCCGCCATACCAAATTTGAACTACGAGCATTGGCGGCTATCGAGTACGCGCCAACAGCGCATTTGAATTCAGGCGAGCGAGTGATAAAGAGGTGCGAGTTTTTTCAAAAAAAGAGGTAATTGGTGGTAAATGATTGTTGAACCGGAGAAACCGAGGAGTAAAAGAGGACAATCATAAGAATTATTCAGGTAACCACGGAAATAAGTGATTAATGTATCCGCCTCCGTAAAATACCTCTGAACCTGGCTAGTTTTGGGAAAATTTCCCGCCCATAGGACCTTTTTGTTGCATTTAATAAATTTGCGATTGGCGATCGCGATAGCACTCGGCACCCGCTTCGGCCTAGGCAGCATTAAGTTGTCTACGTCTAACCGTGAAAGACCAACGAGCTCTCGGGCAACGGCCCTAACCGTAAAGGAGAGGATTCCCTTCTCGGTTCGGCAGAAGTCGGTATCGTCCGTCGCCAACCGATCCACGCCAACGAAGGAAGCGCCTGAGAAGACCCTTGCCTGGAACGCCTTTCCAGGTCGCCTATACACCACCCACGCAGTTGCAGCCGCCCTGTCGCTGACCGGCGGAAAATCATCGTTCGACGCGGGACGCCGCACATCGAGCCAGGAGAGTCGAGAGAAGTAGCGGTACGTACCTGTCGTGACCCCCGTCGAAGCACACACCACACCGTTCAATAAAACACTTTTTAAAGAAGTTGAGCGTTTCAGTGAAATTTAGTATCGCGAAATCCCTCCAGTTTGCCAAGTAGCGCGCCGGCCTTGTGACTAAGTCCAGGTCTCGTGCTGCTGAAGTTTGTCGGGAAGCTACCCTACTTGGAGGGTAGTGACAATTGGCGCCCAAATAAAATCACGAAAAGGCAAACGGAGGATCGAGTAGAATAAAAAACTATTTAGTTTTTCACTGAAACGAGGGGAGAGTACACAATCAGTGTTGCACTGTTGTGTGGTCTGTTACACTACCACTTCTCCTAATCAGAACAATAGTTTGAAGTTGCGAAGTGGTTAGTTTTCACGGTTGTCGAAAAAAGTGGTCACGGTACGTGCACCGAAAAGTAGTTAAATTTCAAAAAAAAAAATCCCAGGTATCACGTAGATGATTGAGATTCAAATCGTTAATTATAAGGTCTTGAATACATTAAAACTTATACACATTATACATTGAATATACTTAAACCTAACATTATGCACTATAACACATTGACATCAATTATTTATTATTTTTACTATTGTGCTACTTTTTCCTAAATAAATTATTTAAGTTTGAATTTTCTTATAATATTATAGTTTAGATTTGCTTGTAAATAAATATTTTTTTTAAGTAAAATTAATTTAACTTTCGGTACTTATTCTAAAAAGACAATGACGTCTAAATTTAAATTACAATACCGGTCGTTGAATCCTGAGCACTTGTTGGACGATGAAATCGAACACGAGTTGCTAATACGCCAGCAAAAATTTTCTAGTGGTGATTCGCGAGATGCAAAAAAGCGAAAACTGCGTAGTTCGCTTAAGCTCAGCCAGAAGTTGAGGATGTTCCGCTGGTTTCTAAGGAAGCACAGGAACTAGAATTCTGTCAGATCGAGGAAAAACTTACGAAGATTCAATATGTGCTAGAGAGAAAGGTGAAGAAAAAAAACAGATTTACTACCATTTGAAACTAGGTTAATACATTTACTATTCAGGGTAATGAGACTGAGAGATTTGTTGAACTTTGATACGCGCGGATTAGAAGCATTGGCAATCCAGTTGCTCAATGATAATTTTACCGCGAAGGATAAAAGGAAAAACACGAATGATTTGAGTGAATCTGATGTCACTGAATCAGAAGAAAGTGATGAAGTAGAATGGGATACAGCAATTGAAGAAGACAAAGTGAACAGGAAAAAGCAAAAGAAAGGTACGTTGAAAGTTAATAGAATAGCAAGTACGCCTAAAACGGCAGGAAAACATAGAAAAAGTAAACCCACTAGCTCCGATATACTAATAGCACGAATATTGTTGCAAGTGGACAAATACTTAGAACTTTTTTTTTTTTTTTTTTTTTTTTGGTTCAGTGTATCTAACCGTGAATACGTATAAGATAAACCTAAAATCGAACTTCTATTTTAATAGTTAAACAACGTGTGCAGCCGTAGTTAAAATATCTTCTGTGAAAACTTTATCCTTTCATCAGGAACATATCGTGGAGTACAAGTGATTCGTGGCCTGTGTTTGATTTGCGAAGTGATTATTTTATTTGCATCGCCGGTACTTTTTGTCACCGATAGCACCAGCTTCATCGCTTATTTCGTGTGCTCACTGTGTGCTTGACGTTTGCAAAACCTCGCACAGAACGAAATGGAGAGAAAACAATGCTGCGAGTGTAAAGGCGACATAAACGACCTCGAGCCACTGCGCTGTGGTTTCTGTGAAGCTTACTTGCATATCAGCCAGCAATGTTGCGGAATTAACGCTCGCGGTTTGAAAGAAGCTTTTGCTCATGGGAAGATTCTGTTAATTTGTTCTTTCTGCAGAGATGAGCTAAAAGGTCGCAGTATAAACACATACATTTCTGAAATAAAACAACCGCTATCACCCGATATTCCAAATCTAAACACTCAATTTCAACATCTGTGCGGCGTTGTCGAAGCGTTGAGCAAAAAAATAGACAATTTCGCATCTAACCCGAAACTGCCACAGCCACCCGCTACCCCTTCTCTATGTGACACACCGGTTTGGCCAAGACGCAGTGTGAAGCGCCGGCGTGATGAGCGCCAGCCATTCATTCATGCCCCTGCTGAATCTGGAACAAAGGAAATAAATCTGAGCGATCATTCTGTTCCATCACTTTTTCCTGCTGTTGTAACGAACAGATTTTGGCTATATATATCTGGTTTAAACCCGCTTACAACGAATAGTGATATACAAAAAATTGTTTCTCGTTGCCTGGACACAACCGCTTCCGCTGAAATCATTCGGCTTGTTCCGAAAGATAAAGACGTAACCAGCTTATCGTTCGTATCATACAAAGTTGGACTGGATCCCGATTTGAAAATTCGTGCACTGGACCCATCTTCCTGGCCTGCTGGCTTGCTATTCCGTGAATTTGTCGATCGTTCAAAAAACTCAGACAGACAACCCAGGGCACAGGAGTTAACTATTTGAATTTATTGCGTTCTTCTGTGGACGGTGGGAACCTTCGGGTTTCGACCAAAGGCGAGTATTTGTCTAATAATTATATTCCTCTTGCGCTGAGTAATCCTGTGTTGCAGTGTACCGATCACAACAATGACGGTAGTGTTTGGCTCTACTACCAAAACACGCGGGGATTAAGAACCAAAATCGACGAGCTCTTCCTGACGACCCGTGAGTGTAATTTCGACATTCTAATACTGACAGAGACCGGCTTGGATGACCGCATCAACTCACTGCAACTGTTTGGGACATCATTCAACGTTTATCGGTGCGATCGCAGTGTGCGCAATAGCAACAAATCCAGTTTTGGTGGTGTTCTGATTGCTGTGGCGCAGTGTCATCATAGCTCACTCATCGAAACTGTGAATGGAGATAGTTTGGAGCAAGTTTGCGTCCGTGCCACGGTTCGAGGAACTAAACTGCTGCTGTGTGGTGTATATATTCCACCAGATAGGAGTCAGGATGTCAACGTCATTGATGCACACATCTCCTCTATTGGTGAGCTGTCTGGTAAAAGCACTGTAAATGAGATTGTGTTTGTCTGAAATTGTGTGCGCGGTATTTTTTTCCGCAGGGTTTCAGTAACAAGTTTTATTTTTGTCCACAAAGTGTTAGTGTGGTTTGTGGAGTTTGGAGTATGTGTTTCTCAGGAATCATATGCTTTGATTTTTTGATTGTTCTAGCTTTTGACCAGTTGTTTTACATAATTTGTTATATTTATGACTAGTTCGGCACTTTGTCAATAAATTTAAAAATATATTTAGGCTTATATGTATATTTGCTTTTATTAAATTGTTGAGGCTTTGGATGCATGGAACATTGCCAATTTTCATATTTATTAGGCGTATTAGGCGTACATTGTTAAGAGATAATCGACGTAAACGCCGAGTTCCTGCGCGTATGTGTCGGCCGGGGGGATTAAAGCGGTTGTTCGTAACGCTTCGGTGTAAACGCGTATTCAGCCCGGGCGAGTTTTGCTGATATATGGACTTCCGGCGTGTGGTGATTTCGCGAAGTGAACCCAGATATTTCATCATATCTTTCTTATCTTCATCAACGTTAAGTCGGAGACTGCTCGCGCGTTGCATCTAAATTATTACATCGGAAATCGAAGTAGATTTCGTTGAGTCGATAAATATCATTTCAACCCCCGTGCGGTACCTTCCATGAGGTCGTATTATCTTCAGATGGATCAACAATGCGCAATAGTTTTAGGTATAAAGAGCATCACCTTACGAGGAGATATACGGTAATTTTAAGTTGTCTCGGTTTAGTCAAAAATCCTGTATCCTCGCGTACGTTTTATTGCTGCGGTGTTACATTGTCAAACTAAAAAAGTTCGAAACACATTATGAATATCGTGGCGGATGTAATAAACTTGTAGACGCGGCACTTGTTCTGAAGAACCCGACATTAGCGCATCGTTTACCAAAACGAACCCTGCTGTATGCCTTCCCTTTTATCCAACATCCCAGTGATTTCTCGTGGAAGTGCAGAGGTGTTCTCGGCTTCCAATAAAGCGAGTATCACGTCAACATATTCCTATACAAACTCCTTCTTTGACCTGCATTCGGATGCGGCCGGCGCTGGTATTGCCTAATATAAAGATTTAGGTCACCTGTTTTTACACATTGAGGATGCATGTTGGTCCCAAACATCATCTGTTGGTTCTTTGTGTAATTACAGCTGATCTGGCAATAACGGAGTAGCAACCGCGGGCGGTCAATCATGCTCATGCTCATGCTCATGCTCATGTAAATGAGATTGTGTTTGTCTGTGGCGACTACAATCAGCCGCGTATCATGTGGATGCCCGATTCTCTTCCAGCCTCCGATCAACTACCTACTGCTAGTGCGACTCTGATAGATGGTACTGATTTTTTGAATCTAAAGCAGCAAAACTTTCAACGGAATCATAACGATCGCACGCTGGATCTGGTTTTTTGTTCTTCTGAGCACCGACTTACTGTGGATAGTTGTATCACACCTCTGCTCCCTGTCGACCGCCACCATCCGCCCCTGACAATCAAGCTACCTAACTTGTGTTCCAATAGCGCTGCTTCAGTAAGCGCAGAGAGAATAACACGATCACTGAATTATCGCAAAATTGATTTCGTCGCACTCGAAGATTACTTGTTGGGTTTCGACTGGACTTTTATATATCTATGCACTGATGTAGACGATATGACTGCACATTTTTGCGACGTTATAATCCAGTGGTTAAACGTAAATGTACCGTTAGTGAAGCGACCGAATAACCCTGCGTGGTGCACACGTCGGTTGCGCGATCTGAAACGATTTCGGAATAATGCACAGCGAAAATATCGTCGTCTGAAAACGCTGATAACGAAACGCAATTTCAAAAGCGCCAGCGACGAATACCGTCGCCTTAATAGTGAATTGTACAAATCGTACGTCCTACGTGTGCAGACAGACCTCCGTAGGAACCCCAGAAATTTTTGGAACTTCGTCAACTCCAAAAGAAAATGCTCCTCGATACCTGTAAATGTTTGTCTGGATAATTCAGTTTCTGCTTCAGAATCTGACTCATGTGAACTCTTCGCAAATTTTTTCGCCTCCGTGTTTGCTGACAGAGTTGCCTCGAATTTCGATGCGGAAATTGCGGCGGCTGCCGTCCCGGCCGGTTCGGCTGATTTAACCACATTTGAAGTTACCACCGACTTGATACTAAGTGCAGCGAAGAAACTTAAACGTTCTTATTCACCGGGACCCGATGGCATCCCCGCCATAGTTATCAGTCGATGTGCCACTGTGTTGGCAAATCCACTGCGCTGTATTTTTAACAAATCGTTTGAGCAACGAAAATTTCCCGAAGTGCGGAAACAGTCTTTTATGTTTCCAATACTAATATCTGGCGACCGACTAAATGTCAGGAACTATCGTGGCATCACTAGTCTTTCGGCAGGCTCTAAACTGTTTGAGATTCTAGTTAGCGATGTTATGCTTCATTGCACTAAAAATTACATATCTACCACGCAACATGGATTTATACCGAATCGCTCAGTGTGTACAAATCTATTGGAGTTCACTTCAACGTGTATCTCAAATATGGAACAAAGAGCTCAAATAGATGTCATTTACACCTATTTGAAGGCTGCCTTTGATCGCATTGACCATTGCATATTGTTGCATAAAATTACCCGTCTAGGAGCATCACGTCAGTTCATCGAATGGCTGAGTTCATACTTATGTGGCCGGATTCTACGTGTGAAAATTGGTTGTTGCGTTTCATCGCAGTTCACGAATACATAGGGAGTTCCACAAGGTAGCAACATGGGGCCTTTACTGTTTGCGCTTTTCTTCAATGATGCTATGCTACTGTTGAAGGTTGGTTGTAAGTTGGTATACGCGGATGATTTAAAGTTGTATTTGGTAGTCCGTACAATTGACGATTGCCGCCGTCTACAAGCTCTGCTAAATGTTTTCGTCGACTGGTGCCACAGGAACTGGCTAGTAATCAGCATTAAAAAATGCGAGGTTATGACATTTCACCGAATTTCAAACCCGATCATGTTCGATTATCGCATCGAAGGACTTGAGCTGAAAAGAGTCGACCGTGTGTGCGACCTTGGTGTTTTACTCGATGCCAAGCTTAATTTCCATTTGCATCATGCCAGCTTAATATCGAAAGCGAATCGACAATAAGGATTTATTGCTAAAATTAGCCGTGACTTCAGAGATCCTCACTGTATAAAAGCGCTCTACTGTTCACTGGTACGACCATTACTCGAAAACTGCAGCATGATCTGGTTCCCCCACCAGCTATCTTGGTGTTTGCGGATAGAACGTGTTCAAAAAAGATTCGTACGATTCGCACTACGGGATCTACCCTGGCGTGATCCGGATAACCTTCCACCGTATACTGATCGCTGAAAGCTACTTGGCCTTGACACACTTGAACATCGCCGAAAAATACAGCAAGCTGCTTTCGTTGCGAAAATTATGAATGGAGAAATCGATTCACCGTCGCTCGTGTACCAGCTAAACTTCCGTGCTTCTCAACGTGCCTTGAGATCTACTGGCCTACTTCAAACCTCCTTTCACCGCACATCATTTGGATTCTACGAACCTGTCACCGCTGCAGTCAGAACCTTCCTGAGTGTTGAAGATTTTTTTGAGTTTGGCGAATCATCCCGCAAGTTTGTGTATAAGTTGAAGCAAGCAAATATTTTGTAGACTTGACCCTGATTCATGTTATTTATTAAGACTTTTGTCAGATAAATTGAAGTAAAATAAACAAACAAATAAACAAAAGCTTAGTCAGTTGAACCTCGCAGAAAATCGTTCGAACGTTAGTTAAGAGAAAACTGATAAAGATGCAAAGGATATAAGAACTGAGAACAAGAATGATGCAAATGAACGTAAGAACAGAAAGCAGAATAAAGCGAATCACGATTCTTATTAAAAGAAAAAAGAGCTGAGTAGAAGGACACGTTGTCAGGATAGGCAAGATAGCGATGAAGAGACAGATGAGAATACGGCTAGTGATAGTAGTTCCAATAGCTATTCTAGTTCGGATGAAGGGCCACGAAGACAGAAATCGTCTCGTCAGCCACGTCCGGTGGCGGATTGGAAGTTAAAGTATGACGGAAGAGATGAAGGGAGGAAACTGAACAAGTTCATTGCTGAGGTAGAGTTTTTGGCTGAAGCTGAGAATATCAGCAAGCGTACGTTTTTCAATAAAGCCATTCACCTTTTTGCGGGTGATGTACGGACTTGGTATATGGAGGGAAAGCGGAATGCAATTTTTCGTAACTGGAACGAGTTGGTCATTGAGCTGAAGCAAGAATACCAGCCACCAGATTTAGATTTCCATTACGAGCAGCAAGCAGCAAACCGAATACAGCGAAAATCGGAAAAGTTTACTGATTATATCAAGGCAGTAACAGAGATTTTCGACTATATGTCCATTCCACCAACCGAACAGCGGAAATTTGAAATTATATTTCGTAATCTGCGATCGGATTATAAAAATGCGTTGGTAGTCAAAAATATCAGCACTTTACGCTCCTTACAGCTCTGGGGGAGAAAGCTAGACTCGGCCAACTGGTATCGCTACCGGCAAAAAGAAAATAAGACAACTCACAGACAATCTTATGTTCACGAGGTAGTCCAAAAACCGTACCATCGAGTACCCTACGACAATAGAGATGGAAAAAATAGTGATAAGGAGTGGAACAATGGCAAAAACAAGAATTGGCAAAAAGATGGAAGAAATGAATGGAATCGAAATCAAAACAAGGACTGGAAGCAAAAAGGTAGCAATGAACCAGAAAAATGGAAGAGTAGCAGAGAGAGAGGCGAGCGTAACAAACCTGCCGAGCAACGAGAAAGGCACCTCCCATCCCCAGTATCGCCACTGGAAGGAAACAGCAAAAGCTTATTGGACAAGCGGGTAGCAGAATACCGGATACCCAACAAATACACCTGTTTCAACTGCCGTGGTGAAAATCACTACTACGAAAGTTGTCTCACAGAAAAAGAACGTTTTTGTACGAGATGCGGATTTTACGATTTCACTCGTGAAAATTGTCCATACTGTGCAAAAAACGCGCCCAAATCGACGTAGGAGGTCGTCGAAGGCGATCTCAAAAGCCTCCAAGAATATTTGTCCCAGACAATAAAGATGTCGAAGAGTTGCCCGTCGCGATTGAAAGAGATAACCGTCCATTTGTTGGGATAGAGGTAATGGGTATAAAGCTGATCGGATTACTGGATAGTGGAGCTCAAGTTTCGATTCTAGGTATGGGAGGGGAAGAGCTGTTAAAAAAATTAAAGCTAAAAAAATTCCCTACCAAGATGAAGCTTCTGGCAGCAGGGGGAGAAAATTTGGCCGTACAGGGATACGTCCATCTCCCAGTCACATTCAACGGTGAAACAAAGCTTGTTACTACCATAATTGCCTCAACATTAAAGCGTCGGCTGCTCCTAGGCATTAATTTCTGGCACCTCTTCGGAATAGAACCCACTATTAAGGATGGTGTAAATACAATAGAGGAAGTGGCAGTGGAGCCAGAAGATGAGATCTCTTTGTCACCCGAACAGCAAAAACAATTGGAGGAAGTAAAAAAGAAGTTCAAGGGATTTGTAGACGGACAGTTTTTGGAAACAACGCCTCTGATAAGCCATAAAATTGAGTTTACGCCCGAACATGCAGAAGCGGATCCAGTTCGGCTGAATCCGTATCCGTGGTCACCGGAAGTCCAAAAGCATGTGAACGAGGAACTGGATAAGTGGATTCGATCTGGAGTGGTAGAGAAGTCTACTAGCGACTGGGCGCTTCTAATAGTGCCAGTTCTTAAGAGCACAGAAGACGAAGATGGCGGGAAACAAATGAAGCTCAGGATGTGCTTAGACGCCAGAAATTTGAACGATAGGACGCGTAGAGACGCCTACCCACTGCCTCACCAGGACCGAATTCTGGGAAGGCTTGGCTCGTCACGGTACTTGTCGACAATTGATCTGTCGAAAGCTTTCTGGCAGATACCGTTAGACCCTGCTTCTCGTAAATACACCGCTTTCCGTGTTTTTGGAAGAGGTCTGTTTCAATTCACGAGACTGCCATTTGGCCTTGTTAACAGTCCTGCAACACGGTCCAGACTTATGGACCAAGTTTTAGGATGCGGTGAATTAGAGCCACGAGTGTTTGTCTATTTAGACGACATCGTGATTGCCAGCGACACTTTCGACGAGCACATAGAAAGCCTCAAGGAAGTGGCACGCAGATTGAGAGAGGCCAATCTTTCAATTAACATTGAAAAGTCGAAGTTCTGTGTGCCAGAGTTACCGTACCTTGGTTTCATACTGTCTAAGGCAGGATTGAGGCCTAACCCTGATAAGGTAGAGGCGATCAACAATTTTGAACGGCCAACGTCAGTCCGATCTCTTCGTAGGTTTCTCGGAATGGTAAACTATTACCGGCGTTTCTTTACGGGGCTTAGCGAAATTACAGCTCCGCTAACAAATTTATTGAAAGGAAAACCAAAAATCATAAAATGGAATGATGATGCCGAAAAAGCGTTTTTAGAGCTGAAACAAAAATTGATATCAGCACCTATTCTAAAAAATCCCGATTTTACGTTACCGTTCACTGTGCAAACGGATGCCAGCGATAGTGCTATTGCAGGCGTTCTAACTCAGGAACAACAGGGGGTGGAACATGTCGTTGCTTACTTCTCCCGCAAGCTGACCACACCGCAGATGTCATGGAAAGCAGCGGAAAAAGAAGGTCTAGCAGCACTCGAAGCCATCGAAAAATTCAGACCGTACATTGAAGGTAACCGATTCACTTTGGTAACCGATTCATCCGCTTTGTCATTCATTATGAATACCAAGTGGAAATTTATGTAGTACCTCATGCATTGCCAAAACTGTAAGCAGTTAGGTCACACAGCCACCTACTGCTGCAACAAGGCACGCTGTAGCAAGTGCGGAGGCAATCATGCTGAGAACGCTTGCAGTGGGGATACTGAAAAGTGTCTTTATTGCGAGGGAACTCGGCATGACCTTCCGGCATGTCCCGCGTACAAACAGCGCGAGGAAAAAATAAAGCGTTCCCTTAAGGAACGATCAAAGCGCTCTTTTGCAGAAATGCTTAAGAGGGCTGAGCCACCCTCGACAGGAAACATCTTTTCCTTTTTGCCAACCGATGAGGGTACATCTGACGATCCCGTCGAAGGGTGTTCCTATGCCTTGCCAGAGGGATCTAGGAAGAGGAGAATGCTCAACTCTCCTTATCTTTCTCGTAAAGGTCGTAAGATAACCCCTAGCGGAATGACCAATAAGACAACACAAAAAGGAAGCGGTGAAGAAAAACCGAAGCAAGTACCCCCCGGTTTTAATTTCAAATCAAACCAGGAGTACCCACCGCTTCCTGGGGCACCAAAAACCCCTCGTGCACCCATTTCTCGATCAAAAGACATAAAAAAAACAGGGTTCATAAAATTCTCTGATATTGTGGATTGGATATTTAAAACGTTCAACATACCAGATCCCCTTCAAAATATTCTTCTTGCCCTCCTCCCCACAGTGAAAACCTTTTTGAAGCAACTAGCAGCAACTTGGCCCCTCATTCCAGCTATCATATCTTTCGATGACTAATACGGCGAAAGAGGCTAGGAATTTTATCACTGTATTACAGTGGAATTGCAGAAGTATCATCCCCAAATTCGATCTATTTTCACATTTGATAAACACATACAATTGTGATGCGTTCGCGCTTTGTGAAACTTTTCTCAATTCAAACGATCAACTTAATTCCCACGATTTTAACATCATTCGTCGAGATCGAGACTCACACGGTGGAGGGGTACTTTTAGGGATCAAAAATTGCTATTCTTTTTTCAGAATCGACCTTCCCTCGATCTCGAATATTGAAGTTGTTGCCATTCAAACGAATATGAATGGAAAAGACCTTTGCCTTGTTTCGTTATATATTCCCCCATCCGCGCGGATTGAACAGAAGCAACTCCTTGATATAGCAGAATTGTTTCCCGCACCTTTTTTGATTTTGGGAGATTTTAACTCTCACTGTTCGCTATGGGGGTCGCTGTACGACGACAACCGATCTTCTTTAATTTGTAACTTGATCGACGACTTCAATATGACACTTTTGAATACTGGGGAAGCGACACGTGTACCTAATCCTCCAGCACGTGAAAGCGTGCTTGACCTATCCCTCTGCTCGACATCACTAGCGTTAGATTGCCAGTGGAAAGTAATCAACGATCCCTACGGTAGTGATCATCTTCCAATCGTTATATCAATTGCCAATGGTTCAACTCCCCCGAACCCAATCAATATTTCCTACGACCTTACACGTTATATTGATTGGAAGCGTTATGAGTCTATTATAGCGGAATCTATCGAGACTCACGAGGAACTTCCTCCGGAGGAAGAATACGCGTTCTTAGCTGGCTTGATAATCGACGCCGCGACGCAAGCTCAGACGAAACCGATACCCGGGGTAACGATTAGGCAACGCCCTCCCAACAAATGGTGGGACAAAGAGTGCTCTGAGCTGTACGCGCGAAGGTCCGCGGCGTATAAGGACTACCGGGAGTACGGCACTGTCAACCTACTACGAAAGTACGAGGCACTGGGCAGGCAGATGAAGAGCTTAGTAAAGGCGAAAAAACGCGGGTACTGGCAGCGGTTCGTAAACGCGTTGTCGAGGGAAACAGCGATGAGTACTCTTTGGGATACCGCCAGGCGCATGCGGAACCGTGACGTTTCGAATGAGAGTGAGGAGTATTCAGATCGCTGGATACTTGATTTTGCCAAAAAGGTCTGTCCGGACTCTGTACCGGAACAGAAAACCTTTCGCGACGCCTTTATAGTAACTACGGAAGAGCCTCCATTTTCGATGTTGGAATTTTCAATGGCTCTCCTGTCGTGCAACAATAAGGCTCCAGGGTTAGATAGAATAAAATTCAACCTGTTGAAGAATCTACCCGACTCTGCAAAAAGACGCTTGTTGGACTTGTTCAACAAGTTTCTTGAGCTAAATATTGTTCCGCATGACTGGAGGGAGGTAAAAGTCATTGCTATTCGGAATCCCGGGAAACCTGCCTCTGATCACAATTCATATAGGCCGATTGCGATGCTCTCTTGCCTCCGGAAATTAATGGAGAAAATGATCCTCTTACGGTTAGACAAATGGGTTGAAACAAACGGTTTACTTTCAGATACTCAATTTGGCTTTCGCCAGGGCAAAGGGACGAACGATTGCCTAGCGTTGCTTTCTACTGAAATTCAACTCGCATTTGCTCGAAAAGAGCAAATGGCTTCTGCGTTCTTGGATATTAAGGGGGCTTTTGACTCTGTCTCTGTAGAAGTTTTAAGCGCGAAACTTCATTCGCAGGGACTTTCACTAAATTTGAATAACTTTTTGATCAATTTGTCGTCAGAAAAGCATATGTATTTCTCACATGGCGATTCGACAACTTCCCGAATTAGTTACATGGGTCTTCCCCAGGGCTCATGTTTAAGCCCTCTCTTATATAATTTTTACGTCAATGACATCGATGAATGTCTTGCAAATTTATGCACGCTAAGGCAACTTGCAGACGATAGCGTTGTATCCATTACTGGTAACGAGGCTAGCGATCTGCAAGGACCATTGCAAGATACCTTAGACAATTTGTCTGAATGGGCTCTTAAGCTGGGTATCGAATTCTCTCCGGAGAAAACTGAGTTGGTCGTTTTTTCTAGGAAGCATAACCCAGCTCAGCTGCAGCTCCTACTAACGGGTAAAACGATCTCTCAGGTTTTAGTCGCTAAATATCTCGGGGTCTGGTTCGACTCTAAATGCACCTGGGCTTGTCATATTAGGTATCTGACACGAAAATGCCAACAGAGGATTAATTTTCTTCGTACGATTACCGGAACCTGGTGGGGAGCCCACCCAGGAGACCTTCTGAGGTTATACCAAACAACAATACTGTCAGTTCTTGAGTACGGTTGTTTCTGCTTTCGCTCCGCTGCGAACACGCATATTTTGAAACTAGAAAGAATACAATATCGTTGTTTGCGTATTGCCTTGGGTTGCATGCAGTCGACCCATACGATGAGTCTTGAAGTGTTAGCGGGTATTCTTCCGTTGAAACATCGTTTTTGGAATCTCTCTTACCGGTTGCTAATTCGATGCATAGTTATGAACCCATTAGTAATTGAAAATTTCGAGAGGTTGGTCGACCTTCAATCTCAATCCAGATTTATGACTTTATATTTTGACTATATGGCTCAAGATATTAATCCTTCTTCATACGATTCCTCCAATGTTGCACTTTTAGATACTTCTAATAATGCTATATTCTTCGACACCACCATGAAACAAGACATTTCTGGTATCCCGGATCAATTGCGACCCCAAGAGATCCCTAAGATTTTTTCGAATAAGTTTAAACATGTTAGTTATGATAAAAGGTTTTACACTGACGGATCTAATCTAGATGAGTCCACTGGCTTCGGTGTTTTCCACGAAAATTTTACCGCCTCCTACAAACTCGATGCTCCTGCTTCCGTGTACGTCGCAGAACTTGCTGCTATTCAGTACTCTCTTGGAATCATCGAAACCCTACCCACAGACCACTAATTCATCTTCACAGATAGTCTCAGTGCCATTGAGGCTCTGCGATCGATGAAGCCTGTGAAGCACACCCCGTATTTCCTGGGGAAAATACGGCGGTTTTTAAGTGCTTTAACAGATAAAAATTACCGGGTTACCTTAGCGTGGGTCCCTTCTCATTGCTCGATTCCGGGTAATGAAAAGGCTGACTCTTTTGCTAAGGTGGATGCTATTGATGGCGATATTTATGAAAGACCAATTGCTTATGATGAATTTTATAGCATTTTGCGTCAGAGAACACTCAACAGTTGGCAATCATCATGGAACTCAGATGAACTGGGACGGTGGCTACATTCCATTTTTCCTAAGGTATCGACGAAAGCATGGTTCAAGGGGTTGGATGTAGGTCGGGACTTCATTCGCGTGATGTCCAGACTTATGTCCAATCACTACACGTTAAACACGCATCTCTTTCGTATAGGGCTTGTAGACAGTAATCACTGCGTTTGTGGCGATGGCTACCATGACATCGAGCATGTTGTTTGGTCGTGTACCGAATACTGTGGTGTTAGGTCCGAGCTTATAGATTCCCTTCGGGCCCGAGGAAAACAACCGAACGTACCCGTTAGAGACATTCTGGGAAGCGGTGATCTCCAGTACATGACACAGCTGTACGTGTTCATAAAACACGCTGGTATTAAAATATGAAACTCTTCTATCTATTTGTTAGATTACCATTCCCGCTACACGCTGAAAGAAGATGATACACCAAACTGGAGACACTCAAACGAAGACTCGGCATCTTTATGTTCACGTAGACACCTCAGTCCAAACTGCTCAAATAGAACATCACTGCTTAGCCATGTACAAATAAATAAATCGTATAACTCAATATAGTTAAAATCAAAATTGTATCTCCCCTCCTCTCACCTTAAATCCCCACTAGCTCGTAGTCGGCCGCGAGAATAAAGAAAAGGCCTCCCTCTTTTCCCTGCTAACGTAGAATTAATACGAATTGTACTTGGCTCAGTAAAACAGAAAATGTATCGTGCCGTGTCAAATAAACTAATTTAAACCATGCACTGTCACGGTCCTTAGAAACACTGGAAATTAAAAGCGGCGATAGCTGGTACACCAACCTGTATCGTAAGGTAGAAGAGTTCCCGCAGAACTATGCCGATTTTAAAATCGAAGAATCGAAACTCTACAAATTTGTAGCGACTCGTACCGAACTGTTGGACTACAAGTTTGAGTGGAAACTTTGTGTGCCAGAAGAGCTAAGGCAGGAAGTGTTGCAGGGAGAGCATGACGCTGTGATGCACCCTGGGTTTGAGAAGACCATTCATCGGCTCAAACAAAAATATTATTGGCCGAGAATGGCAATTGATCTGAAACGTTACATCCAATGCTGTTCCGTCTGTAAACAATGTAAGTCTTCTACAGTTGCAACTGCGCCGGCAATGGGTAACCAGAAACTCAACAATAAACCGTTTCAAATATTGGCACTAGATTTCATTCAGAATCTTCCTAGAAGCAAGTCAGGAAAATGCCATTTGTTGGTGTTAATAGATTTATTTTCCAAATGGGTACAGTTAGTTCCAGTTAGGAAAATAGAAGCTAAGGAAGTGTGCCGTATTGTAGAGGATTGTTGGATGAGGAGATTGGGAACTCCGGAGGTAATCATTACCGATAACGCGTCAACATTTGTCGGAAAAGAATTCCAAGCACTGCTGCAACGAAGAGGAATTCAACACTCCCGTCGAAAGAACCAACAGGACGATCAACGCATGCTTACGCACATACATGCGAGATGATCAACGGATATGGGATACCAGGATCGCGGAAATTGAGAAAATGATCAACTCCACTGCTCAATCTTCCACTGGTTTAACATCATACCGCATCTTGTATGGCCATGAAAAACTTACGCGAGGAAATGAACATAAACGCGAGGTCGATTGTCAGGAAAGCTCGATTGTACAGCGGGATGAAAACCGGAAACAAATGAACGAAAGAGTTTTCAAGCTGGTCGAACAAAATTTGAAAAAGGGTCACGACAAAAATGTAAAAACTTGTAATCTGAGACATAAAAAATTTGCAGCCACTTACCAAGTGGGCCAGTCCGTATTGAAGAAGAACTTTCGATTATCCTCAGCGGCCGATCATTACAATGCCAAATATGGACCTCTCTATCTCCCATGCGTAGTCGTTGCGAGGAGAGGTACAAGTTCTTATGAATTGGCAGATGAAAACGGTAAAAATCTGGGAATATTTTCTGCAGCCGATCTTCGGCCAGATAATAAGCACTGAAAAATCCGAGTATCTAGAAGCATGCTTCAGATTATGGCAGGCTAACAGCGAGATGCGCTCATTGACGTGTTTCAAGTTCATCGAGTGCTAGATGAATCTGTCATAATGTTCATCGATCGTCGTGCGTTTAATGAACCCGGACCGCGGCGATGAAAGCTTCGTGCAGCAAGAGAGAAAAGCTTCTTGCTGAAAAGAGATCTGGAAGAGAATCACTAAAATAAATTTATTGCATGAAGATAGAAATAGGATTAAAATTAGTAGATAAACTATTAGAAATAATTAGTAAGTAGTAACATAGGTAGTTAGGTTAGGGATAGGAACAAGCAAAAAAAAAATAGGAACCACATACCGAAACTACTCATCACTCATTCTGAAAGCATAAAGTATCGCAAACGGCGAATGAAATGCGTTGGTTATCAGGTTCGTTCTTCAGGTGGAATAACGTGACAAATTAGCTTTTACGCGTGAAAGCACCATCATTTAATCGAAAGGAACCCCATCCTTGGACACCTGAAATTCGCTGGAAGGCCAACCAGCCGAATGAACCTGGAAATAAACTTTTCTTTTAGCCTAACATTAAAGCGATACATAATTTTAATATTTATTGTTCAGTTTGGTATTTTTGTTTGTTGCGTCGGTCAATCCTCATATTTTTTATTATGTAGATATGTCACGTGCAAGTATAGTCCCTTAGTAAATTGCTCCAACTTTGTTATAAGCTCAACTACTTTTACACTAATAGCACCCGGACGAATAGATACTGATAAGTGATCTCCTTCCCCTGCGGAAGCAAGATGAAACTGAGATGAACTTAACGAAGCAATAGTAGGAACATTACTCACCACTGATGTCAATGAACACTCAGTTACACTAAACAAAAATATTACATATGTACAATTATGGCAGATTTTCGAACGAAAAATGTACTCTTAGTTGCTACAAGTCGTGATGTTCCACTGATTCCATGTTTTTTAACTACTACGTGTTGCGATGTATTTGTTCGTTTTATGTTCAGTAACCACTTGACAGCTTCCGAAGCTTTTCGTTCTAAATAATTGAACTGAATAGTTCAATTATTTAACCGGAGTGGGGGATAGTGTAACCGATCGTTACAGTGAAATCAAATGTTTTTTTAATTGTATGAAATGTACCTAGTAAACGCTCACCTATTTTTCATGTAACGTACTAAGCTTCCACAGTTCAACTCTTACACAAAACCGATGGGCTGTCGCATACGGGGCGAAATGAGTCGACTAGCCGCCATACCAAATTTGAACTACGAGCATTGGCGGCTATCGAGTACGCGCCAACAGCGCATTTGAATTCAGGCGAGCGAGTGATAAAGAGGTGCGAGTTTTTTCAAAAAAAGAGGTAATTGGTGGTAAATGATTGTTGAACCGGAGAAACTGAGGAGTAAAAGAGGACAATCATAAGAATTATTCAGGTAACCACGGAAATAAGTGATTAATGTATCCGCCACCGTAAAATACCTCTGAACCTGGCTAGTTTTGGGAAAATTTCCCGCCCATAGGACCTTTTTGTTGCATTTAATAAATTTGCGATTGGCGATCGCGATAGCACTCGGCACCCGCTTCGGCCTAGGCAGCATTAAGTTGTCTACGACTAACCGTAAAAGACCAACATGCTCTCGGGCAACGGCCCTAACCGTAAAGGAGAGGATTCTCTTCTCGGTTCGGCAGAAGTCGGTATCGTCCGTCGCCAACCGATCCACGCCAACGAAGGAAGCGCCTGAGAAGACCCTTGCCTGGAACGCCTTTCCAGGTCGCCTACACACCACCCACGCAGTTGCAGCCGCCCTGTCGCTGACCGGCGGAAAATCATCGTTCGACGCGGGACGCCGCACATCGAGCCAGGAGAGTCGAGAGAAGTAGCGGTACGTACCTGTCGTGACCCCCGTCGAAGCACACACCACACCGTTCAATAAAACACTTTTTAAAGAAGTTGAGCGTTTCAGTGAAATTTAGTATCGCAAAATCCCTCCAGTTTGCCAAGTAGCGCGCCGGCCTTGTGACTAAGTCCAGGTCTCGTGTTGCTGAAGTTTGTCGGGAAGCTACCCTACTTGGAGGGTAGTGACAACACCACCAGGTTCCGGTAATCGTACGAAGAAAATTAATCCTCTGATGGCATTTTCGTGTTAGATACCTAATATGACAAGCCCAGGTGCATTTAGAGTCGAACCAGACCCCGAGATATTTAGCGACTAAAACCTGAGAGATCGTTTTACCCGTTAGTAGGAGCTGCAGCTGAGCTGGGTTATGCTTCCTAGAAAAAACGACCAGCTCAGTTTTCGCCGGAGGGATTTCGATACCCAGCTTAAGAGCTCATTCAGACAAATTGTGTAAGGTATTTCGCAATGGTCCTTGCAGATCGCTAGCCTCGCTTCCAGTAATGGATACAACGCTATCGTCTGCAAGTTGCCGTAGCGTGCATGAATTTGCAAGACATTTATCGATGTCATTGACGTAAAAATTATATAAGAGAGGGCTTAAACATGAGCCCTGAGGAAGGCCCATGTAACTAATTCGGGAAGTTGTCGAATCACCATGTGAGAAATACATATGCTTTTCTGACGACAAATTGAACAAAAAATTATCCAAATTTGGTGAAAGTCCCTGCGAATGAAGTTTCTCGGTTAAAACTTCTACAGAGACAGAGTAAAATGCCCCCTTAATGTCCAAGAATGCAGAAGCCATTTGCTCTTTTCGAGCAAAGGCGAGTTGAATTTCGGTAGAAAGCAACGCTAGGCAATCGTTCGTTCCTTTGCCCCGGCGAAAGCCAAATTGAGTACCTGAAAGTAAACCATTTGTTTCGACCCATTTGTCTAACCGTAAGAGGATCATTTTCTCCATTAATTTCCTGAGGCAAGAGAGCATAGCAATCGGCCTTTAAGAATTGTGATCAGAGGCAGGTTTTCCGGGTTTTTGAATAGCAATGACTTTTACCTCCCTCCAGTCTTGCGGAACAATGTTTAGCTCAAGGAACTTGTTGAATAAGTTCAACAAGCGTCTTTTTGCAGAGTCGGGTAGATTCTTCAACAGGTTGAATTTTATTCTATCCAACCCTGGGGCTTTATTGTTGCACGAGAGGAGAGCCATTGAAAATTCCAACATCGAAAATGAAGGCTCTTCCGTAGTTACTAATAACGCGTCGCGAAAGGTCTTCTGTTCGGGGACAGAGTCCGGGCAGACCTTTTTGGCGAAACGAGTATCCAGCGATCTGAATACTCCTCGGACTCATTCGAAACGTTACGATTCCGCATGCGTCTGGCGGTATCCCAAAGAGTGCTTATCGCTGTTTCCCTCGACAACGCGTTTACGAACCGCCGCCAGTATCCGCGTTTTTTTGCTTTTATCAAGCTCTTCATCTGTCTATCCAGTACATCGTACTTTCGGAGCAAATCGATAGTGCCTTGTTCTCGGAAGGCCAAATACACCGTGGACCTTCGCGCGTACAGGTCTGAGCACCCTTTGTCCACTTGGAGGGAGGGCGCCGTCTAATCGTTACCCCGGGTATCGGTTTCGTCTGAGCTTGAGTCGCGGCGTCGATGATCAAGCCAGAAAGGAACGCGTATTCTTCCTCCGGAGGAAGTTCCACGTGGGACTCGATTCTTTGCGATATTATGGTCTCATAAGACATCCAATCAATGTTACGTGTGAGGTCATACGCAATATCGATTGGATCCGTTGGAATTGACCCATTAGCAATTGAGATAACGATTGGTAGGTGATCACTTCCGTGGGGATCGTTGATTACTTTCCACCGGCAATCTAACGCTAGTGATCGACTATCACTAGGGATAGGTCAAGCACGCTTTCACGTGCTGGAGGATTAGGTACACGTGTCGCTTCCCCAGTATTCAAAAATGTCATATTGAAGTCGTCGATTAAGTTACAGATTAAAGAAGATCGGTTGTCGTCGTACAGCGACCCCTATAGCGAACAGTGAGAATTAAAATCTCCCAATATCAAAAAAGACGCGGGAAGCAACTCTGCTATATCAGTGAGATGCTTCTGTTCAATTCGCGCGGATGGAGGCATATATAACGAAACAAGGCATAGGTCTTTTCCATTCATATTCGTTTGAATGGCAACGACTTCAATATTCGAGATCGAGGGGAGGTCGATTCGGAAGAAGGAATAGCACTTTTTAATCCCTAAAAGTACCCCTCCACCGTGTGAGTCTCGATCTCGACGAATAATGTTAAAATCGTGGAAATTGAGTTGATCGTTTGAATTGAGAAAGGTTTCACAGAGCGCAAATGCGTCACAATTGTATGTATTTATTAAATGAGAAAATAGATCGAATTTGGGGATGATACTTCTGCAATTCCACTGTAATACAGTGATAAAATTCCTATCCTCTTTCGCCGTATTAGTCATCGAAAGATATGATAGCTGAAATGAGGGGCCAAGTTGCTGCTAGTTGCATCAAAAAGGTTTTCACTGTAGGAAGAAGGGCAAGAAGAATATTTTGTAGGGGATCTGGTATGTTGAATGTTTTAAATATCCAGTCCACAATATCAGAAAATTTTATGAACCCTGTTTCTTTTTTATCTTCTGATCGAGAAATGGGTGCACGAGGGGTTTTTGGTGCCCCAGGAAGCGGTGGGTACTCCTGGTTTGATTTAAAATTAAAACCGGGAGGTACTTGCTTCGGTTTTTATTCACCGCTTCCTTTTTGTGTTGGCTTATTGGTCATTCCGCAAGGGGTTATCTTGCGACCTTTGCGAGAAAGATTAGGAGAGTTGATCATTCTCCTCTTCCTAGATCCTTCTGGCATGGCATAAGAACACCCTTCGACAGGATCGTCAGATGTACCCTCATCGGTTGGCAAAAAGGAAAAGATGTTTCCTGTCGAGGGTGGCTCAGCACTCTTCAGCATTTCTGCGAAAGAGCGCTTTGATCGTTCCTTGAGGGAACGCTTTATTTTTTCCTCGCGCTGTTTGTACGCGGGACACGCCGAAAGGTCATGCCGAGTTCCCTTGCAGTAAAGACACTTTTCAGTATCCTCACTGCAAGCGGTCTCAGCATGATTGCCTCCGCACTTGCTGCAGCGTGCCTTGTTGCAGGCTGTTGCAGGTTGTTGGCTGTATGACCTAACTGCTTGCAGTTTTGGCAATGCATGACCCGCGGTACGAACAGGCGTACAGGCAGACGAACCCTGTCCAAAGAGATGTAGTTCGGC
>NC_073694.1:95305827-95318939 GCF_029784165.1 Wyeomyia smithii
TCAAGAAACTTGTTGAACAAAGTCAACAAGCGTCTTTTTGCAGAGTCGGGTAGATTCTTCAACAGGTTGAATTTTATTCTATCTAACCCTGGAGCCTTATTGTTGCACGACAGGAGAGCCATTGAAAATTCCAACATCGAAAATGGAGGCTCTTCCGTAGTTACTAATAACGCGTCGCGAAAGGTTTTCTGTTCCGGTACAGAGTCTGGACAGACCTTTTTGGCAAAATCGAGTATCCAGCGATCTGAATACTCCTCGCTTTCATTCGAAACGTCACGGTTCCGCATGCGCCTGGCGGTATCCCAAAGAGTGCTCATCGCTGTTTCCCTGGACAACGCGTTTACGAACCGCCGCCAGTACCCGCGTTTTTTCGCCTTTACTAAGCTCTTCATCTGCCTGCCCAGTGCCTCGTACTTTCGAAGCAGGTTGACAGTGCCGTACTCCCGGTAGTCCTTATACGCCGCGGACCTTCGCGCGTACAGCTCAGAGCACTCTTTGTCCCACCATTTGTTGGGAGGGCGCTGTCTAATCGTTACCCCGGGTATCGGTTTCGTCTGAGCTTGAGTCGCGGCGTCGATTATCAAGCCAGCTAAGAACGCGTATTCTTCCTCCGGAGGAAGTTCCTCGTGAGTCTCGATAGATTGCGCTATAATAGACTCATAACACTTCCAATCAATATTACGTGTAAGGTCGTAGAAAATATTGATTGGGTTCGGGGGAGTTGAACCATTAGCAATTGATATAACGTGGGGATCGTTGATTACTTTCCACCGGCAATCTAACGCTAGTGATGTCGAGCAAAGGGATAGGTCAAGCACGCTTTCACGTGCTGGACGATTAGGTACACGTGTCACTTCCCCAGTATTCAAAACTGTCATATTGAAGTCGTCGATCAAGTTACAGATTAAAGAAGATCGGTTGTCGTCGTACAGCGACCCCCATAGCGAACAGTGAGAATTAAAATCTCCCAATATCAAAAAAGGCGCGGGAAGCAACTCTGCTATATCAGTGAGATGCTTCTGTTCAATCCGCGCGGATGGAGGCATATATAACGAAACAAGGCATAGGTCTTTTCCATTCATATTCGTTTGAATGGCAACGACTTCAATATTCGAGATCGAGGGGAGGTCGATTCGGAAGAAGGAATAGCACTTTTTAATCCCTAAAAGTACCCCTCCACCGTGTGAGTCTCGATCTCGACGAATAATGTTAAAATCGTGGAAATTGAGTTGATCGTTTGAATTGAGAAAGGTTTCACAGAGCGCAAATGCGTCACAATTTTATGTATCTATTAAATGAGAAAATAGATCGAATTTGGGGATGATACTTCTGCAATTCCACTGTAATACAGTGATAAAATTCCTAACCTCTTTCGCCATATTAGTCATCGAAAGATATGATAGCTGAAATGAGGGGCCAAGTTGCTGCTAGTTGCATCAAAAAGGTTTTCACTGTAGGAAGAAGGGCAAGAAGAATAATTTGTAGGGGATCTGGTATGTTGAATGTTTTAAATATCCAGTCCACAATATCAGAAAATTTTATGAACCCTGTTTCTTTTTTATCTTCTGATCGAGAAATGGGTGCACGAGGGGTTTTTGGTGCCCCAGGAAGCGGTGGGTACTCCTGGTTTGATTTAAAATTAAAACCGGGAGGTACTTGCTTCGGTTTTTCTTCACCGCTTCCTTTTTGTGTTGGCTTATTGGTCATTCCGCTAGGGGTTATCTTGCGACCTTTGCGAGAAAGATTAGGAGAGTTGATCATTCTCCTCTTCCTAGATCCTTCTGGCATGGCATAAGAACACCCTTCGACGGGATCGTCAGATGTACCCTCATCGGTTGGCAAAAAGGAAAAGATGTTTCCTGTCGAGGGTGGCTCAGCACTCTTCAGCATTTCTGCGAAAGAGCGCTTTGATCGTTCCTTGAGGAAACGCTTTATTTTTTCCTCGCGCTGTTTGTACGCGGGACACGCCGAAAGGTCATGCCGAGTTCCCTCGCAGTAAAGACACTTTTCAGTATCCTCACTGCAAGCGGTCTCAGCATGATTGCCTCCGCACTTGCTGCAGCGTGCCTTGTTGCAGCAGTAGGTGGCTGTATGACCTAACTGCTTGCAGTTTTGGCAATGCATGACCCGCGGTACGAACAGGCGTACAGGCAGACGAACCCTGTCCAAAGAGATGTAGTTCGGCAGTGCGGATCCGGCGAATGTTACACGGAAGGAATCCGAAGGAAATAATAATAATAATAATAATAATAATAATAATAATAATAATAATAATAATAATAATAATAATAATAATAATAATAATAATAATAATAAAAAAAAAAATAATAATAATGATAATAATAATAATAATAATAATAATAATAATAATAATAATAATAATAATAATGATAATAATAATAATAATAATAATAATAATAATAATAATAATAATAATAATAATAATAATAATAATAATAATAATAATAAAAATAAAAAAAAATAATAATAATAATAATAATAATAATAATAATAATAATAATAATAATAATAATAATAATAATAATAATAATAATTATTATAATAATAATAATAATAATAATAATAATAATAATAATAATAATAATAATAATAATAATAATAATAATAATAATAATAATAATAATAATAATAATAATAATAATAATAATAATAATAATAATAATAATAATAATAATAATAATAATAATAATAATAATAATAAAATATTATTATTATTATTATTATTATTATTATTATTATTATTATTATTATTATTAATATTATTATTATTATTATTATAATTGTAGCGTCACCATCAACGTCATCATCATCATCACTATCTTCGTCGCGTCGATGGTTGGTGTGACACTCAGAGCACTACGATGAACGTGCTACATTCTTTTTATATAGGACACACTATTGTTCCCGTTTAAATCATTCGATATTCTTTCTACCAATCCACATACAAAACCGATCTATTGTACACTCATATAATTTTAATAAATCCAAACCAATTAGTCTTAGCCTGCTACTCAAACGGAGCACATCTTTTTATGAGAAACTACCCAACCAATCTGATAGCACGCTAAAGTGGTGACCCCGACGTGATCGGACACGAAATCGCTGATTTTTCTTTTTGACTACGGGTACCGCGAATCGCCAGTTCGAAGTAGTTTTACGGTCGGTTAGTGCAAACGCAAAATGACGACGGAGGACAATAAAACCATCGTTGAGTCGATACACGCGCCGCGGCTCAATCCGCCCAGCATGGCCGACACGAGCATCGAGACATATTTCATGTCGCTCGAATTCTGGTTCGCTGCATCGGGAATCGGTTCCCATCCCCAGCAGGATTCCCGCAAATATAATATCGTGATGGCACAAGTGCCACCAAACAAATTGTCCGAGCTCCGGTCGATTATCGATGCCACTCCTGCTGCCGAGAAGTACACTTACATCAAAGCGAAGCTGATCGAGTACTTTGCCGATAGTCAGCAACGCCATCTGCAACGTGTTCTGTCCGACATGCCTCTGGGGGATCTAAAACCCAGTCAACTCTACAATGAGATGAAACGGGTGGCTGGCGATTCCCTCGGGGGCAAGGTGTTGCTAGACCTGTGGGCGCCCAGACTGCCGCCACATGCACAAGCTGCGGTAGTCGCTTCAAAGGGAAACGCGGCAGACAAAACCACCATCGCCGACGCCATTGTGGATTCAATGGGCCTACGAAAATTAACGTCGTCGAATACAATGGACAAAATTCAGCGATGGTGTCCTTCAGCGTTATGGAAACTGCAGCCATCGATCCGATCCAAGAGTTGAATCGTGAGATCGCTGAGCTCACCAAACGACTCGAAAAAGTGCTGCCCGGTCAGAGGAATGCTCGCGGTCGGTCTCGTTCACATTCTCGTGTAGCTGAGCAGCGAAATTCTTGTCGCGAGAGAGAACCATCAGTAGGATTGTGTTGGTACCATCGAACGTTCGGAAACGATGCCCGCCGGTGTCGCAAACCCTGCTCCAACGGCCGGCATTCCTCGTCCAACCAGCAATGACGCCATATTGCTGGTCCTGGGGGGGAAATTAGTGAAGTTTCCAACACAGCCGCAATCTATCGCCTAAAAATTTCAGACTCTTCTACATCTATGCAATTTCTCATCGATACCGGCGCTGACGTGTCTGTGGTGCCGGTAAATATGAAATCAGACAAAGTGAAACCATCAGCAGTTAAATTGTACGCCGCAAATGGGACTGCTATTGAAGTGTACGGTGAGGTGTTGATTAAAGTTAATCTCGGTCTCCGCCGCGAGTTTTTGTGGACTTTTATTATCGCCGATGTTGCGTCGGGCATAATCGGAGCAGATTTTATATGCAACTTTGATCTGTTGATCGATTTGAAACGAAACCGCCTTATAGACAATACTACTCGCCTCGACTCGGTCGGTTCCCTCACTCTCACTAGGGACTATTCAATAAAGACTTTTAGTGCCGTGTCACCATATGCCAGCATACTGGCAGAATTCCCTAGTATCACCCGGTTAGCACCTCCGGGAACAGTTAGCCAATCTTCGATCGTGCACCGGATTGTAACGACCGGTCAACCAGTTTATGCCAGGCCCCGACGTCTCGCGCCAGACAAACTGGACGCCGCTCGTACCGAATTCGAGCATTTAATGAAGCTGGGAATCTGTCGCCCGTCCAGCAGCAACTGGGCCAGCCCACTCCATATGGTGTAGAAGGCGGATGGCTCCTGGCGCCCATGTGGAGACTATCGTGCCCTGAACGCCCAAACCGTACGAGAACGAGAACGCCCAAACCGTACCGGATCGCTATCCCCTACCGTACCTGTAGGACTTCACCAACATTTTGCAAGGGAAAACAATATTCTCAAAAGTTGACTTGCAGAAGGCCTAACACCAGGTACCGATTCACCCCGACGACGTCCCGAAAACAGCCATAATGACACCGTTCGGTCTGTTCGAGTTCTCCTTCATGACCTTTGGTTTACGGAATGCAGCCCAAACCTTCCAACGGCTAATCCACGAGGTCGTCCGAGGGCTGGATTTCGTGTTTCCCTACATCGATGACTTGTTCATCGCCTCGTCATCTTCCGAAGAGCACCGAGAACATCTGTGCCAACTGTTTGAAAGGCTCAAACAGTACAATCTTGCGATAAACGTCGCCAAGTGCGAATTCGGACGGCACTCGCTGGAGTTTCTGGGACATTTCGTTTCCGTCGCAGGTATCCGACCCTTGCCGGGACGTGTAGAAGCTGTTCAGAACATCAAGTCACCAGCTACAGTGAAGGAATTAAAGAGTTTTTCTGCCATGATAAACTTCTATCGAAGTTTGTTCCCAACGCCATCGAAGCCCAAATCCCGTTGCTGAAAATGACCCCGGGCAACAAACGCAACGATCGTTCGCCGCTAGTTTGGACAGAGGAAAATATCGCAGCCTTCCAGCGATGCAAACAACAACTCGCTCAGGCAACTCTATTAGCGCACCCTTCCAAATCCGCTGAATTGTCCCTATGGGTCGATGCCTCCGACATTGCAGCAGGAGCAGTGCTACACCAAATCGTCGATGGTGAAGTTCAGCCGCTAGGATTTTTCAGCAAAAAGTTCGATAAAACTCAGCTTCGCTACAGTACATACGATCGCGAGCTGACTGCGATCTACCTAGCAGTGCGGCACTTTAAGTTCATGTTAGAAGGACGAAACTGCCACATCTACACCGACCATAAGCCGATCATCTTTGCGTTTCACCAAAAGTCCGACAAGGCTTCCGACCGCCAAGCTCGCCAGTTGGACTTTATCGGACAAATCAAGGCCTTGCCTTCGCTCGACTTCAGCGCCCTAGCCGATGACCAGAGGACCGACGATGAACTTCAAAACATTTTGAAAGGTAATTCTAAATCCTCCTTAAAGCTAAAAGCCTTTATCGTTCCAGGCAGTGCAAAACAACTGTTTTGTGATTGCTTAGACGATCGTATTCGCCCATACGTTACGAAACGCTTTCGTTATACCGCACTAAAAGCAACGCACAACCTCTCTCACCCTGGCACGCGTGCAACGACTAAACTGATGACAGAGCGATTCGTTTGGCCGAGCATACGGAAAGACAGCATTTCTTTCGCCAGGAGTTGTTTGCAGTGTCAACGCTCGAAGGTGACTCGCCACATACAATCACCTGGGACTCGGTACTCAGCGCCCGACAGTCGATTTTCACACATTAATATCGACATTGTTGGACCTTTCCCTCCAAGTAAGGGCAACCGCTACTGCCTCACAGCCATCGACAGGTTCACTCGCTGGCCGGAGGCGTTCCCAATTCCGGACATGACTGCTCCAACTATAGCTGAGGCTTTATTCACCGGATGGATTGCACGGTTTGGCACCCCAAACTACGTCACGACCGACCAGGGACGACAGTTCGAGTCAAATTTGTTCTCAGAGCTAAACCGCTTGCTTGAAACAACCCACCTACGCACGACAGCATACCACCCACAATCAAATGGCATCATCGAACGGTGGCACAGGACTTTAAAATCTGCAATAATAATAATAATAATAATAATAATAATAATAATAATAATAATAATAATAATAATAATAATAATAATAATAATAATAATAATAATAATAATAATAATAATAATAATAATAATAATAATAATAATAATATTATTTTTCTTTTTATGAGGGCAACTATTATGAGTTTTAGAGCAGCATTTTTTTCGATTTTGTCAACCAGTCAACTAATTATAATCAAATTAAATCGGTACAAATAAAGCAACTAAACCTTCAATTTAAAACTAAGATTTTTGAAATCAGTGATGCCATCTTTGGCAAAACGAGTGAATTTGATAAAGTTTTCTGGACACGTTTCTTTTCATAACTTTCGAACTACATGTTCAATCATCATAAAATTCGTTATTTGGGGGTTTCAAAGACAGCCCGTTAATTTGATACATATTTTGTTCAAGTCGGATGTGTAGTTTCTGAGATAATGGAGTTTCATGACTTTTACATTTTGATACATAACAGACAAAGTTACAGTCCGATTATGATAAAATTCAATAGGGTTTTATCGAGCAACTAGACCTTTCTATTGCAACTTATTTTGTGAAAATCGGTCCATCCATCTCTGAGAAAAGTGGGTGAGTTCAAACAGTCTTAGAAACATGTTTCTTGTCATAGCCTGATTTCACATTATTATAACACATTATTATAACACATTATTATTCACATTATAAAATCCAATAACAATAAAATTCAATTGGGTCTTATGGGGCAACAAGACCTTCCATATGACTCTAATTTTGTGAAAATCGGTCCAGCCATCTTTGAGAAAAGTGAGTGAGTTTAAACAGTGTTTGAAACACGTTTCTTTGTATAACTTTTGAACTACATGTCCAACCATTATAAAATTATTTTACAAATGGTTCAAAAAACAAGCCTGTTCTTTTGATACCAATTTTGATCAAATCGGTTTTGTAGTTTCTGAGATAATGAAGTTTTGTGATTTTCACATTTTGATACATAACCTCGAAACTAAAAATCCGATTACAATAAAATTCAATAGGGTCTTATGGGGCAACTAGACCTTTCATTTGCAATTAGTTTCATGAAAATCTGTCCAGCCATCTCTGTGAAAATCGAGTGAGATTGGGAGACCGTTACATACATACATACACACACTCACACACACACACACACACACACACACACACACACACACACACACACACACACACACACACATACACACACACACTTACAGAAAATGCTCAGCTCGTCGAACTAAGTCGATTGATATACGAGATTCGACCCTTTGGAGCACTTTTATACCTCTGGTTTTTTTTAATGATTGCTATACCTTTCTAGGAGAAAGGCAAAACCTGATGGGTACCCTGATGGGTGCCTGCCTCACGCCTAAAACAGTGTTTCAGCTCAACAAAGATGAAATGAGATTAGTTTAGTGAATGAATTTCAACTAATTTAAGTTAACTCAAAAATAACTTGATGCACAGAATCAATAATCCAGGTAAATAACACTCCGTAAAAAAGGCTTTTTCCAACCTACGTAGGTTCCACGAGGCATCATATAATTTGTGAGCATCAAATTGATAGGTCTAAATGAAGATATTTTACTACATCATATTTCTGGTAAATTCTTAAATTTGTTTCGCTGCCCGTTTTGCGAAAACAAATCATTCTAGCGTATCACTTCATCTGCTCACTAACATTAATGAAGACACATAGGCTATGAAATTGTAAACATTAAGTTGTGTGTGTGACATTTAGAGTTACTTTTTGATATAATACTCGAACCAGCCACTTCCACTTCTCACTTAAATATTTCCCAAAATATTGCTAAATAGCAGCGAAAATAATTTTGGCCAGGTTTTCACTCGAGTTACTCCTCTGTGTGACGTCCAGAATCTCTGGTCAAAATTTCAAAATCATCGTACGGTACATTTTTAAGTAATGCCCTTATGAAGGTCGTAAAGTAAGAAAAGTGATATAAAAACCACGAAATACTTGTTCTAAAACACGTTTTCAACCACCATTTTATGAAATAACTTCCAAAATAGTTTCTACACATTTCAAGTATTATATTTCAAAAAATTAGCAATAGGTGAAAAGATTTATTTGAAAATCTCACAGTGCACAGTAGGGTGGGAAAAAAAAATGTTAGCTCCCATGCACTTTTCGTGTTCCTTATGGGTCCCATAACAACTTTGTAACTTTTCAGATCGATCGGTGAAACGCCCGACTTGCGCCCGATTTTTTAAATTTCCATGCGAATTTCCATACAATTTCCTCTAGAGATGTCAAGTTGGCTCTTAAAAAAATATCAATACATGATATTTGTAGGAAATTTTCCTGGGAAAAACTCTTCTGAAGACCGTAAGGCTTCTACGATGCTTGTTACGATGCTTGCTACGATGCTTGTAGAAATAGCTATTCACCCCAAACTGATTGAATGTCTGACGGACGGCTCACCATTGAAATTTTCCAGCAACACTGCTACAGCATGCTGCTATTGCAAACTTGCTTAAGTATGAGAAATAATTTCGCGTGGAATTAATTTTTAAAAGTGTGATTTTTGCTCATAGTATCTTCGGACAAGCCTCCAAGATAAATTTAAGCGATATAATTTCTCATCACATGGTTGAATTTGCAACAGCAGCATGCTGCAGCAGTATTGCTAGTAAAATTCAATGGTAAGCCGTTCGTCAGATATTCAATCAGTCTGGGGTGAATAACTTTTTTCACAAGCAAGGTAGCGCCTTGCCGTCTTCAGAAGACTGTTTTCCAGGAAAATTTCCTATAAGTATCATGTATTGATATATTTTTAGGAACCAACTGGACATCTCTATAGGAAAAGTTTTGAAAAAGTGGTTTTTCCCATATAAAATCGTATGGAAGCTTTAAAAATCGGGCGTTTCACCGATCGATCTGAAAAGTTACACAGTTGTTATAGGACCCATAAGGAACACGAAAAGTGCATGGGAGCGAAAAAATAACACCATCGCTTTTTTCCCTTATAACCGCGTCCCAGTCTAGTGCACAGTGGTCTGAATTCGAAAAATCGTGATCGCTTCAGATTTGACTGTGAAAAATTGATTTTATATACTCAAGGTCTTCAGCAAAATTGTTTCATAGAACATGGCCTTACTTTTAGAATTTTTGGTTTTCCGATCAATCCACCTGATTGCTTCCTTCAGCAAAGTTGCTGAAAAGTATGAAAGAGAAACAATTGCTGAATACTGCGATGTCCTATCTGAACGTTGGACACGACAAAATAGAGTTTTTTGTGGAACACCCCTTCTTAAGATCAGTTTTTTATCTATAATTTTGTTTGTAATGGTCAAAACAGTGCAAAATGTTCTATGATTTTATCAATTCAACTTTAAGACCTCCCCAATGTGCTCAAATATTGCTCGATTCAACTGTTTGCTGACGATGTCCAACTGTATACTTTTCAAACGGGTGTACCTGCAGCTGAAATTATACGCATAGTTTACGAATACCTTACCCAAATATCATTATGGTCCAGGAAAAATGGTTTGCTAATCAACAGCTGGTGTGTGTGGTGCAATGAGTATTGCAGGAATAATCGACTGGATCTGACTGCATTGCCACCAGTTATGATGGATGACCAGCCTATCGATTATTCTATCAGTGCGATCAACTTGGAGTTTCTGTTCCACACTGACCTCTCATGGGACGGAATGAGCAATAAACACTGTGGCAAGAATTACGCAGCTTTGCGCACATCACAACATCAGCTAAAGCCTTTCAAGGCATAAATTCTGCCTCACTCCCTTTTTGGCGACGCTATCCACGTGCAGCCTAGTGCAACTGCCATGCAAAGGCTACATGTGGCAGTGAACAGGTGTGTACGATATGTTTACGGACTGAGTAGATACTCCTCTGCTACCCATTTACAGTGGAATCTTTTAGGATGTCCTTTGAACGTCCTGTACAATAGAGTGGCCATACTTTATATGGCCGTTTTTGAAACTATCGATCTTAATGAGCGCCGGGCTGAAAAAGTTTCCTTTCGACCTCTACAATAAGCCACGAAAATTTGAAGTTGATCGGAGTTTATTTAATGGACCCACAAAGTGCTTATATTTTAGAAATCGATTTACATGAAAATTGTACGGAGTTTTTTCTTTTTTTTAACATATATCTCTCGATAAACGTATTCAAATACACTTGTATTTTTATAAAACCATTATATGAACCATTATATATAAACGAAAATAATAAATTGTTGGTTATACCAACGGGATCAAAAAAGGGAAATTCTCCGAAATAATAATCTCCCAATAAAACACGAACCGTTTACTGATTTTGATGATTATTATTTTTCTGTAACGAACACATACAGGATTTAGCAATTATTGAATATTAACTTCTTAGTTTATAATTTACAGAGAAAATCAACTTACGTTTAGTTCCGCTTAGTTCTATCACCAGATCATCGAAATTTATGCGTACTAATTGAATTTGAGTTTCTCCGTACTAAAAAGTTAGATTTAAGTTTTTTTTTATAATGTTCACGTATTTTCTAATTAAGTTACCGTAGTATATATGTAGCAGAACTTTAAGCTTAACTTCCCACGCAGAATGTGGCATATGGGTGACCGCACTTTCAACAACCTGTTATATTATAGGTTCAAGTTAACGAATTATCAATTAATCAATATCTAGTAAATTTTACCAAAGAATATGACTGTAAATTTTACCAAAAAATATGACTCACAGGAGACACCAACCGTACTATATATATATATATATATATATATATATATATATATATATATATATATATATATATATATATATATATATATATATATATATATATATATATATATATATATATATATATATATATATATATATATATATATATATATATATATATATATATATATATATATATATATATATATATATATATATATATATATATATATATATATATATATACCACAACGGCTACCACGCACGGACGCTCCGTTTCCACTGTTCCCACGCACACTGTAGAACCAGAGTGAATAAATAGAGTGACGCAGAGTCTGAAACCCGAAAAACCAAACGAACACTGCAAAGTCGGGTGTTTTCGTCAATGAAATAGTCTGCTGGGAGGCAACAAAAATCCATCCACTGTTTCCTCACAATCGGATTCTTCGAGAACCGAAAAAAACTCACATTCCTTACTGTTTTTTGTTATTACACAAAACGCACTTCATTTTATCTATCTCTATCAAACTTTATCAAACGAACTTGTTTTAAATTTAAATACAATAACTATCTTTTCACTCTGACAATAACAACACTCCGTTGAAGTCAACTGGAACTTGAGCAAAAAGGGGCTGCCAGAAAAATATTTTGGTGGATACATAAAAAAACCGTGTTGCTGTTTTGACTGAATTTCTCTCTGCGTCACTCTATCTATTCACTCTGTGTAGAACTAGTGTAGGTTTCGTATAGGATGGAAACGTCAACATAAATCATTCTACATCGTCCGCCAAAGAGTCAACACCTAAAATAAAAACCTGAAAGTGAAAGTGAAAATTGTTAAAGTCAAAATATATTTTTTTTAGTTTACAATGAACCCGCAAGATGAAATAGCAACAACATCATCAGCTATCGAAAACCCAATGAGTCATATACCCAAGCATGATGTTGCTGTTTCTGGTGTGTCTTCTGATTTGAATGATATTAATTTACCAACCGATCTGGATATCTTGAGATATTATTTTTACTTAAGCGAACGTGCAAAAACAGAACAAAAAAAGTTTTCTTATAAACAATTCTCTAATCACGTAACAGATAGGTTGGTTGGAATTTGGGAAAAACTTGGTATGGAAATAATTTCAAAAAAAATCTGTTGCTGTTAAATTGAATAGATTGGTTGACAAATACCGAGCCGAAATTAAGAAGACGAATTGAGACCTTCTAGTGTTAACCGGTACTCTGAACGAAATTTTTTATATTGGAGCATGTAAATGCGATTCGACGGCAGCTCAATGTAACTGCGGTTTGGTTCCAGAACGCCTCAAAGAGTTTATGCACGTTCAACATAAACAGAGAAGACTAACAATTGATGCATTTCTGATGGAAATTGAAGAGCAAGGGACATCGTCATCAATGCCAACAATGCCAACATACGAAGATCCCGATGATACAACATACGTAGACGTACCGATGACGGTTGATGAAGATGTTATGAATAGAAGCACAAGTTCACAATACACAGAAAGATACGATTGTTTTAACTTTGCCTTGATGTGTGACAGATTTGGTGTGTCTGATAGAGTAGCGTCAGCATTGGCAACCAGTCTTCTCAAAGATTTTGAAATGAAAGTTCAGCATGGCGAACCTCTCATCATGGATAAATGGAAAGTTCGTAGAGAAAGAGAGAAATGCAGACGAATAGTGCTCCGCAAAAGGTTTGATGATTCCAGTTTAATAGCGTTTTCATTAAACGGCAGAAAAGATGATACTTATACGAGAGAAAAAATTGATGGTAAGTATCATAGTAGGATGGTAAAAGAACCTCACCTTATTATTTTGAGAGAACCGAATTCT
>NC_073694.1:95319439-95351939 GCF_029784165.1 Wyeomyia smithii
CGCAAAGGCAGTACGTCTACCGGATCGACGCAAGACATCGCAGTGGCTGGTCCACTGTTGATAAAGGCGGTCGGAAGACAGCGAGACACGCTACCGAAGGTAGTAGCGCTGTCGGAGCAGCTCGATGCCATAATCGAGTTTGCGAAAAGTCGCGCCAACACGACGAAGCACCTGAAGCAGGCTCTCTACATGCTTCGGTCCTCCGTCGATGCTGCGAAGAAGGAGCACGCCGAGCTCAAGGCAAGAGTGGTGGCTGCAGAGAAGAATGCAACGGTGGTGACCGGAAGGGCGACGAAGTCGGTCCAAACGGACACCTGCACGTTTGCAGCGGTTTGCGCCTCCGGGTCAGCCACAAAAAGAGCAAGGCAGTCTCCGGGGGAAGCCCCCGAGAACAGCAAGAAACGGTTGGTTGTGCTAAGCCCGCGAGATAGCACACCAACGGCCTCCAAGTCCGCCGAAAAGTCTGCCGAAGTGGCAGCTACGGGAAACCCTTGGGTTACCGTGGGAGGAAGGAAGCGCCAAAAAGACAGCAAGCGCAACGACGAGAAGGCGACAAATCGTCCAAAAATGGGAAAGAAGGCGCGAAGCAGGGGCGACGCCCTCATACTCAAGACGGAGGGGTCCAAGTACTCCGGAGTCTTGAAGAAAATGAGAGGCGAAACCCAGCTCAAGGATCTGGGAGCGGATGTGCGGACCATCCGTCGTTCTCGCACCGGCGAGATGATCCTTGAGCTCCGTAAGGATGCTAAAAACAAGGGCGCTGCCTACAAGACGGTAGCCGAGCAGGTCCTCGGGAAAGATGTGCAAATTCGGGCACTCACCTCAGAGGTGACTCTCCAGCTCAAAAACCTGGATGAAATTACCGAGAGGTGCGATATTGCACAGGACCTCAAGGAGAAGTGCGGAGTGGAAGTAGCCACTGAGGTAATTCGCCTCCGAAAGGGTCCAGCGGGGACCCAGGTGGCCACTTTCCGGCTTGCATCGGCCGATGCAACTCTGGCCCTGAAGACAGCCAAACTTAAGGTTGGCTGGTCAGTATGTCCCCTGAGCATACTCCAGCAGCCGGACGTTTGCTTCAGGTGTTTCGAGGGAGGACACAAGTCCTGGACCCGCAAGGGGCCCGATAGGAGCCAGTTATGTAGGCGTTGTGGTGGTGCTGGCCAAAAAGCTAAAGACTGCGGCCACGAAACCACGGGCGTGAGGGTGACACAATTGAACCTGAACCATTGCTATGCGGCACAGCAGCTGCTATACCAAGCAGCGTCTGAGTCGCGGTCGGACATCGCAATCGTATCGGACCCCTACTGCATTCCTCCCGGAAACGGTAATTGGGTTGCAGATAAGTCCAGTACGGCGGCCATATGCACGACCAGCAAGTTCCCGGTTCAGGAGGTTGTGTCAACCTCAAATGAAGGATACGCGGTTGCCAAGGTGGACGGAGTGTTCTACTGCAGTTGTTATGCTCCACCGCGTTGGTCTATCGAAAGGTTCACCCAGATGGTCGATTTGTTATCTATGGAGCTGACGGGACTAACACCCTTAGTAGTGGCGGGCGACTTCAACGCTTGGACTGTAGAGTGGGGAAGCCGCCGCACGAACCGGAGGGGTCAGATCTTGTTGGAAGCTTTGGCAAAGCTCAACCTAGATCTGGCCAACGTTGGAACCAAGTGTACATTCAGCAGAAATGGTGCGGAGTCGATCATCGACGTGACGTTCTCCAGCCCAGGACTGATCGTGAACTGGAGGGTAGACGATGGCTACACCTATAGTGACCACCAGTCGGTCTGCTATAGCGTAGTCCATAACGTGAGGCGGCAGGCGACGGGTAGAGCCAATACTCCGACCGTCCGCGGGTGGAAGACATCGCATTTCGATGCCGAGGTATTTGCAGAAGCAATGAGAAGAGAGCGCGAGGGGGGCAGTTGGCTCCGCCCGAGTGCTGACCAATTAGTTGCCACATTATCGCGGGCGTGCGACGCCACCATGCCTAGGACCCGCCAACCTAGGAATGGTAAGTCACCGGTATACTGGTGGACCGACGCGATAGCGGACCTCCGTAGCGCGTGCCTCCGTGCAAGACGGATGTTGCAACGTGCACGTACCGATGCACAGAGGGTAGAGCGCCGTGTAGTATTCGGATCTGCAAGATCGGCGCTTAAAAGTGCGATAAAGGCGAGCAAAAGGGCCTGCTTCGATAGGCTATGCGCGAGTGCCAATACGAATCCGTGGGGCAACGCCTACAGAGTCGTAATGGCGAAGACCAAAGGCGTGTTGGCGCCTGCAGAGCGATCACCAGCGATGCTGGAGTGCATCATCGAGGGACTCTTTCCACGACACGAGCCAAATCCTTGGCCTCCGGTTGCTGAGTCTCACGTCCGACGTTCCAGTATCTCAGACACAGACCAGGGATGGTCGGCCAACCTGCCGGGCATCCAATCCGTGAGAGACGGCAGCCGTGCAGAGGTTGTGGAGGAGGTAAGGGTTACGAATGAGGAACTCATCGTGATCGCCAACTCCCTAAAGGTGAGCAAGGCACCGGGACCGGATGGAATCCCGAACGTGGCCATCAGGACGGCCATGAAAGTGGCCCCTGATCTATTTCGAGCAGTCATGCAGAAGTGCCTGGATGACTGCCTCTTTCCGGACAGGTGGAAGCGACAGAGATTGGTGCTGTTGCCGAAGGCTGGGAAACCGCCAGGAGACCCATCGGCATACAGACCTATCTGTCTGCTGGACACTACGGGCAAGGTGCTTGAGAGGATTATCCTCAACAGACTGGTGAAGTACACAGAGGGTGTAAACGGTCTGGCAAGTAACCAGTTCGGCTTCCGGAAAGGTAGATCCACGCTGGATGCTATTCTCTCTGTCACCAAGACGGCAGAGGTAGCACTCCAGCGTAAGAGTTGTGGCATTCGCTATTGCGCAATCGTCACGCTTGACGTGAAGAATACATTCAATAGCGCCAGTTGGGACTCCATAGCGCTCGCGCTTAGGAGCATCCACGTACCGGTGTCGTTGTACAAGATTTTGGAAAATTATTTCCAGGATCGGGTACTAGTTTGCAACACGGAGGAGGGTCAGAAGTGCGTCCCAATCACCGCAGGGGTACCGCAAGGTTCCATCCTGGGCCCGGTGTTGTGGAATGTCATGTATGACGGGGTGTTGAAACTAAAGTTCCCTGTAGGGGTTGTGATCGTCGGTTTCGCAGACGACATCATGCTAGAGGTCTACGGCGAGTCGATCGAAGAGGTCGAGTTGACGGCCGCGCACTGCATACGCAAGGTCGAAGACTGGATGCACTCTAGGAAACTGGAGTTAGCGCACCATAAAACGGAGGTTACGGTTGTGAACAACCGCAAATTAGAGCAACAGGCGGTGGTCAGAGTCGGTGACTGCACCATTACCTCAAGGCGTTCCTCGAAGCTCTTGGGGGTTATGGTTGACGATAAGCTCACATTTAAGAGTCACGTCGACTATGCCTGTAAGAGGGCTTCAACGGCCGCTGCAGGACTATCTCGAATGATGTCCAATAGCTCAGCGGTATATGGCAGCAAGCGTAAACTTCTTGCCAGCGTGGTTTCGTCCATACTTAGGTATGGTGGGCCAGCGTGGTCCAAAGCGTTAAGTACCAACAGTCATCGTCGAAAACTGGAAACTACCTACAGGCTCATGTGCCTGAGGGTTGTGAGCGCGTACCGTACAGTGTCATACGATGCAATCTGCGTCCTGTCCGGCATGATGCCTATCAGCATAGCCATTAAGGAGGACGTAGAATGCTTCGATCAACGTGACACAAGGGGTATACGAGGCACCAGAAGGTCATTCTCGATGATCAGATGGCAGCAGGAATGGTCCAATTCCGCAAAGGGTAGATGGACGCATCGACTTATTCCGGACGTATCCGGATGGGTCGGGAGGCGCCATGGAGAAGTTAACTTCCACTTGACACAGATTCTGTCAGGTCATGGTTGCTTCAGGCAGTATCTACACAGATTCGGGCATGCGGGGTCCCCTATGTGTCCCGAGTGCGCGGATGCGGAAGAAACTGCTGAGCATGTCTTTTTCGTGTGCCCTCGTTTTGTGCATGCGCGGAGCGACATGATAGTGAGCGGGCCAGACACCACTCCGGACAACCTAGTTCGGAGGATGTGTAAAGACCCAAACATTTGGAGGGCGGTTTGTACAGCCGCCTCTCAAATAGTTTTAGAATTGCAAAACAGGCGACAGGTTGACCACCGACACGCCAGTGTTAGCTAACGGCCAGTCTCCAGGTTAGTTAGCTAAGTTAGCAAAGAGATCTATAGAACCAAGAGGGTGCACAGAGCACAAAAGCCGCTCCCCGAAGCAATACCTAGCGGTGGTCCCGGGGAGTATTATGGACTGGAGACTGGAGGGGTTTTAGTGGGTCCGGTCACTGATTCAAACCAACCCCACACTCCCTGAGGTTGGTCACCTCAGGGGTTTGGATGCAAATTTCCCCTCCACCTGAAACAAAAAAAAAAAAAAAAAATACATATACATATTAGGGTGTCCCAAAATTGCACAAGTCTGGGGCTCACCATCCAGATGATAGAAAATGGTGTTACGAACAAACTTTTGTTCGGCGGCAGCTCTAGAAAATAATGTTTTCAACAGGCCCCAATGACTTTTTTGAAAAAACCGGTTTTTCTTATGTTAAATCCAAAAAACATGTCCAGTTATGCAATTTTCCATGAAACCTAATCCTTTTTTATTTTTTACAGGTTCCTTAGGGTCCAAACTGTAAGAGAAAAAATCGTTTCGGATTGATTAACGTCAATTTATTTTCCTAAAAAAAAAATTTCTATCGTTTGGAAAAGGGATTTTTCAAGTATACTTTGACATTCAATCAATAAAAGTGGTTATTAAACCTAATGCTCTCACCAACTGAATACCATTAAAAGTTGGGAAATTTTATGGGGAAGAACATTGCCAAAGACTACATGGCTCTAAAAAAACTTGATTTTAAATTATTTGTGATTTACTGTGAAATAAAAAGTTGAATTTTAATGTTTTCCTACAATAATCTAGGTCGAGTAAAAAAAAATGAATGAATATTATCAAGTTTACTAAAGGAGAGGAAATGTATGTAATTTAACGAGGATGCGAAAAATGAACAAGGACAGAAAGTGCGACTTAAAATTTGAAAAAAAATCTTATTCAGATGGGACTCGAACCCGCAATCTCCTGTGACTTCGGTACGGTGCCGGGTCTGCAGACTGCACTTGTGGTATCTTCCGGAGGTCAATGTTAGCCTGGTATGTTTCGATAAAAATCTTAATGATGACTCGAAGAGGAGGGTGGTACAAACTTGAAAATGGTGAGCAGTG
The DNA here is from genome assembly GCF_029784165.1 of Wyeomyia smithii. Lineage (NCBI taxonomy): Eukaryota > Metazoa > Arthropoda > Insecta > Diptera > Culicidae > Wyeomyia > Wyeomyia smithii. The sequence continues at coordinate 95,324,788 of NC_073694.1, forward strand.
AAAACGAAAATTCATGAGTGAAAAAATTTCCGTCTATAAAAAACTTAGTGAACTCACAGAGAAGTCACTAAAGTTTTTTCGATAGACTGCGGCTTGATATCAAGTTTTATTATTCAGGAAGATTCCAAGGCCTGGATAGAAAGAAATTATTATCTTGATGCCAAATCGAAGTGTTGATATCAAGTTTTATTATTCAGGAAGATTCCAAGGCCTGGATAGAAAGAAATTATTATCTTGATGCCCTGCAGAACGAGCCCTTTGAGTAACAGGAGATTTAGTTGAAATTATAATACTATATGATACGACAAATGAACATTTTAGTATCGGAAAACATCAAAATTTAACTTATTTTTCCACAGTAAATCACGAATAACTCAAAATCAAGCTATTTTAGAGCCATATAGTCTTTGGCAATGTTCTTCCCCATGAAATTTCCCAACTTTCAATGATATTCAGTTGGTGAGAGCATTAGGTTTAATACCCACTTTTATTGATTGAATGTAAAAGTATACTTAAAAAATCTCTTTTTCAAACGATAGATTTTTTTCTTAGGAAAATAAATTGACGTTAATCAATCCGAAACGATTTTTTCTTTTACAGTTTGGACCCTAAGGAACCTGTAAAAAATATAAAAGGATTAGGTTTCATGGAAAATTGAATAACTGGACATGTTTTTTGGATTTAACATAGGAAAAACCGATTTTTTCAAAAAAATCATCGGGGCCGGTTGAAAACATCATTTTCTAGAGCTGCCGCAGAACAAAAGTTTGTTCGTAACACCATTTTCTATCATCTGGATGGTGAGCCCCAGTCTTGTGCAATTTTGGGACACCCTAATACATATACATATATATATATATATATATATATATATATATATATATATATATATATATATATATATATATATATATATATATATATATATATATATATATATATATATATATATATATATATATATATATATATATATATATATATATATATATATATATATATATATATATATATATATATTTATATCTATATATGTAGTTATATTTATATTTATTTATATATATATATATATATATATATATATATATATATATATATATATATATATATATATATATATATATATATATATATATATATATATATATATATATATATATATATATATATATATATATATATATATATATATATATATGAGCAAAATCATTTCAAATCGCCTGGAAATACGCGAAAATTTAATCGACCATTTTTGATTTGAATGAAACTTTGCACACGTATTTGGCTTAGCAAACTGAGCATTTTTAACAGATGGAGAGATTTCTTATACCCATAAGTTACATTCTAAAAGGGCGTATGCCTTTTGGCATGGGTTTTATTCGAAGCATTGTAGCCCAGAAACCGTTGGTTGTATAGAAAAACTGTCTGAAAATGAGTTGTAGCGTATCGAAAATGCATCATAAAAAATATACACTGTAAAAAAAAAGTTCAATTAAAAAAAAAGAGTTGAATTTTTGCCTTTCTCCTAGAAAGGTATAGCAATCACTAGAAAAACCAAGGGTATAAAAGTGGTCCCAATGGCCGAATGTCATATACCACTCGACCCCTTTCGACGAACTGAGCATTTTCTGTATGTATGTATGTATGTGTGTATGTGTGTGTGTGTGTGTGTGTGTGTGTGTGTGTGTGTGTGTATGTACGTGCCACTTTTTTTTCTCACTCACTTTTCTCAGAGATGGCTGAACCGATTTTCATAAAATTAATTGCAAATGAAAGGTCTAGTTGCGCCATAGGTTGCTAATGAATTTTATTGTAATCGGATTTTTTGTTTAGAGGTTATGTATCAAAATGTAAAAACCACGAAACATCAATATCTCAGAAACCACACAACCGATTTTAAGAAAATTGACTTTAAATGATCGGGCTGTCTCCAGAACCCTTAGCTTTTGAATTTCGTAATGATTGAACATATGGTTCAAAAGTTATGTAAAAAAAAGTTATCCTGAGGTTGTTTAAACTCACTCATTTTTCTCAGAGATGGCTGAACCGATTTTCACAAAATTAGTGTCAAATGAAAGGTCTAGTTGCCCCATAGGTTGCTATTGAATTTCATTGCAATCGAATTGTAACTTTGTCCGTTGTTCATGAAAATGTGAAATCACATAATGAAAGTAAACATATTGACACTCTCCTAACGATCACTGGCTAATTAAAAGGTAGAAAAGTGATCCAAATGGCCGAATGTCATATACTACTCGACTCAGTTAGACGAATCGAGCATTTTCTGCATATAAGCATGTATAGGTCTATATGTTTGTGTGTGGGTGTGTACGTGTGTATGTGCACCTTTTTTCGCACTCACTATTCTCAGAGATGGTCTGACCGAACAGATTTCAATGAAATTAATTGCAAATGAAAGGTCTAGTTGCCCTATAAGACCCTATTGAATTTTATTGTAATCTGATTTCTAGTTTAGAGGTTATGTATCAAAGTGTAGAAATCACGAAACATCAATATCTCAGAAACCACACATCTGATTTGATTAAAATTAGTTTCAAATGAACGGACTACCTTAAAAACCCTTAACTTTTAAATTTTATGAAGATTGAACATGTGGTTCAGAAGTTATGGAAAGATACGTGTTCTGGAGACTATTTAATCTCACTCATGTTTCTCAGAGATGGCTGGCCCGATTTTTATAAAATTAGTGTCATATGAAAGGTCTTGTTGCCCCATAAGACCCTAATGATTTTTTTTTACAAACGGATTATTACTTTGCCTGTTATGTTTAAAAATGTGAAATCCAGCTATGAAAAGAAACATATTCCAAGACAACTTACTTGGACTCACTCATATTTCTCAGAGATGGTTGACCCGATTTCCACAGAATTAGTATCAAATAAAAGGTCTACCTACCTCATAACACCCTATTGAATTTTGCAGTAATCGGACTGTAACTTCGTCTGTAATGTATCGAAATGTGAAAATCACGAAACGAACACTATTGATATCAGTTGAACGGGCTAGTTAAGGGTTAACTGATGAATTATGATTGAACACGTGGTTTCAAAGTTTGGCTGCCCCATACGTTACCTTTTCATTTGATTGTAATCAAGCTTAAGCAAGCGTTATGTTTTAATTTGTAAAACAACGAAAGTCTATTATCTCAAGTATTACACGACTTATTTGAACATAACTAGTGTCATACAAATGAGTCATCTCTCAAACTTACAAATAGCAAACTTCATAACAATTTGATATGCTGTTTAAAAGTTTTAGAAAGAAAAGAAATTTAAAGACTATTCAACACTTTACCTGCTTCGATCAATATATATGGCCTCAACATGATTTAAATGTGGTATCGTACTATCTGAACGTTCCCGGCATCGCTCGTGATTAAATTGTTCGAAATTAAGAGTCATTGTTTTTATTTCGCTATTTCTTAAGTACTAACATTACGTCAAATTTCATATCTTATACTTTAATTACAACATCAATAGTTTAGAACCCAAAGAGTGGATAAACATTTATTGGATTTAAGCATTCATGTAAATCTATTTTTACAAATAATAAGTCTGACCGCTAGGTGGATTAATTTAGGTTTTTATTGCATGGTAATACATGTTTGAAATTATGGCACATTCCAGAAATACATAATTGTCATTACAAACTAAGAGGCGCAGCAACGCGGGCTGGGTATCATCTATTTTATAGATATAGAAAAAGAAGAAGAAGATTTATCGCAAGAATTTCGGAAATCAACGTTATGCGATGAAACAATTACATTGGTGATGGTAATGATCTTTCGTAGTAGTGTGTGCGAGGTAACCAGTGCAGTTATTAGCTAACGGGTGACAACTGAAATTTTGTTGCTCTCCAGTTGTTTTTGCACACCAAGGAACATGAAATCATACAGAAATCTTCGACAGGACTGTTCTGAAGCAGATTCATTGGATTGGGTAAAGAGTGTCCGGGACCAAATTGCATCATAAAAAAATTGGTATTTTCCACTCATTCAACCAATCGCCTTCTAAGGTAGTAAAATAAAACAGGATATTTTATATATTTTTTGCCTTTCTCCTAGTAAAATAAAACAGGAGATTTTATATATTTTTTGCCTTTCTCCTAGAAAGGTATAGCAATCACTTGCAAAACCGAAAGTAAAAAAGAGCTCCAAAGGGCCGAATGGCATATATCACTCGACTCAGCTCGACGAGCTGAGCATTTTCTGTATGTGTGTGTGTGTGTGTGTGTGTGTGTGTGTGTGTGTGTGTGTGTGTGTGTGTGTGTGTGTGTGTGTGTGTGTGTGTGTGTGTAAGTGTGTGTGTGTATGTGCAGATTTTTATTCTCACTCACTTTTCTCAGAGATGGCTGGACCGATTTTCATGAAATTAATTGCTAATGAGAGGTCTCGTTGTCCCATAAGACCTTATTGAATTTCATTGTAATCGGATTTTTGGTTCAGAGGTTAGGTATCAAAATGTAAAAATCATGAAACATCATTATCTCAAAAACTACACAACCGATTTGAACAAAATTGATTTCAAGTGAACGGGATTGAACTTGTAGTTCAAAAGTTATGACAAGAAACGTGACTACTTAATCTCACTCATGTTTCTCAGAGATGGCTGAACCGATTTTCATAAAATCAATGTCAAATGGAAGGTCTAGTTGCCCCATAAGACCCTTTTGATTTGTTTTGCAATCAGACTATTACTTTGCCTATTATGTTTAAAAATGTGAAATCCAGCTATGAAAAGGAACATATTCCGAAGACTACTTGAACTCACTCACTTTTCTCAGAGATGGCTGACCCGATTTCCACAAAATTAGTGTTAAATGAAAGGTCTAGCTGCCTCATGACACCCTATTGAATTTTGCTGTAATCGAACTGGAACTTCGTCTGTAATGTACCGGAATGTGAAAATCACGAAACTTCATTATCTCAGAAACTACACAACGGATTTGATCAATATTATTATCAGATGAGCGGGCTAGTTTAAGGTTAACGGATGAATTATGGTTGAACATGTGGTTTCAAAGTTAGGCTGCCCTATTTTCATTTGATTATAATCGAACTTAAGCAACCGTTATGTATTAAATTGTTAATAAAACAACGAAAGTCTATTATCTTAAAGATTACATGACTTATTTGAACATAACTACGAACGAGTCGAACGAGTCATCTCTCGAATTACAGATAACAAGCTTCATTACAATTTGATGTGGCTCAAAAGTTATGGACAGAAAAGAAATTAAAATATTTAAAACTACACCTGCTTTGATCGATATATGTGGCCTCAACATATTGTAAATGTGGTATAGTACTATTTGAACGTTCCAAATTCATTGATTCCTTGCGATGTGTTTAAAATCTGAAAATGCGCGACGAATCGGTCATATGATATGATCAAAGTCGAATAACAAATCGTTTGAAATGATTGGTTTTATCGAAATGACAACATCCTCGACTTTTGGCTTCTGTACATCGCCTTAATTCTATATATATATACTAGAATCACATGTTCCTGGGAAACAGCCGAAAATTATCGAATAACACCCAATACCGGAAGTCGCCATCTTAGAATTCAAAATGGTATCTGTGGTTGATTTCAGCTCCTGTGTATCATGCTAGATTCGGATGTTATATTGGGTGGAAATCGACCATTTTTGGCTGATTTCCAGAAACCGGAAGTTGCCATCCTACAATCTAAAATGTTGCCTAAGGTCGATTATGGAACATATTTGTTACTAAAATGCTGAATTTGGTTCCATTTACTCGGTTAGTTCTCGAGATGTGCAGAAATTTGTGTTTCATTTGTATGGAACCCCTCCCTTCCAGAAAAGGGAGTGGCGTCCAACTATTATGGACATATTTGTAACCCCTTAAAACATCTACATGCCAATTTCGGTTTAAATTGCTTGGTTTGTTCTTAAGATTTATGTTTCATTTGTATGGGACCCCTCCCTTCCAGAAGAGGGAGGGGTCTCAAACTATCATAGGAATCTTTTTTGGCACCAAAAATCCCTAAACAAATTTTCACGTCGATCGACTCGGTAATTTTCGAGCCTATTTGGATCAGACAGACAGGCAGACAGACCGGACTGCATTTTTATATGTATATATTACAACATCAATATTTTAGAACCTTTTATATGTATAGATTACAACATCAATATGCAAGAACCTAAAGAGTGAATATATATTCTATTTTTACAAATAAAAGTTTGAATGAGAAAGGCTGGGTCTGACCGCTAGGTGGATTAATTTAGGTTTTTTTTTAAGAAACTTGACGTTATTACGCAACTTAAAAAAAAAGTCCAGGATGGATAAATGAAAATTATTTTTTTATGGTAGATTAATTTTGTTATGAAAATTCTAATTTAAACATTTTTCAAAATTTTTGTATTCTGATGATTCTGAAAGTTGCAGAGAGTCATTTTGAATTTATTCACTTGTGTTCGAGCGTCTTGATAGAAAAATTTTCACTACACTTTCCACTTTTTATTCACTTTCACTATTTAATTCTATCACTTTTCACCCTTAACTTTTGAATTTCGTAATGATTGAACATATGGTTCAAAAGTTATGTAAAGAAAAGTTATCCTGAGGTTGTTTAAACTCACTCATTTTTCTCAGAGATGGCTGAACCGATTTTCACAAAATTAGTGTCAAATGAAAGGTTTAGTTGCCCCATAGGTTGCTATTGAATTTCATTGCAATCGGATTGTAACTTTGTCCGTTGTTCATGAAAATGTGAAATCACATAATGAAAGTTAACATATTGACTTCCTCCTAACGATCACTGGCTAATTAAAAGGTAGAAAAGTGATCCAAATGGCCGAATGTCATATACTACTCGACTCAGTTAGACGAATCGGGCATTTTCTGCATATAAGCATGTATAGGTGTATATGTTTGTGTGTGGGTGTGTACGTGTGTATGTGCACCTTTTTTCGCACTCACTATTCACAGAGATGGTCTGACCGAACAGATTTCAATGAAGTTAATTGCAAATGAAAGGTCTAGTTGCCCTATAAAACCCTATTGAATTTTATTGTAATCTGATTTCTAGTTTAGAGGTTATGTATCAAAGTGTAAAAATCACGAAACATCAATATCTCAGAAACCACACATCTGATTTGATTAAAATTAGTTTCAAATGAACGGGCTACCATAAAAACCCTTAACTTTTGAATTTTATGAAGATTGAACAAGTGGTTCAGGAGTTTTGGAAAGAAACGTGTTCTGGAGACTATTTAATCTCACTCATGTTTCTCAGAGATGGCTGGCCCGATTTTTATAAAATTAGTGTCATATGAAAGGTCTTGTTGCCCCATAAGACCCTAATGATTTTTTTTTCAAACGGATTATTACTTTGCCTGTTATGTTTAAAAAATGTGAAATCCAGCTATGAAAAGAAACATATTCCAAGACAACTTACTTGGACTCACTCATATTTCTCAGAGATGGTTGACCCGATTCCACAGAGTATCAAATGAAAGGTCTACCTACCTCATAACTCCCTATTGAATTTTGCAGTAACCGGACTGTAACTTCGTCTGTAATGTATCGAAATGTGAAAATCACGAAACTTCATTATCTTAGAAACTACACAACCGATTTGAACAATATTGATATCAGATGAACGGGCTAGTTAAGGGTTAACTGATGAATTATGATTGAACACGTGGTTTCAAAGTTTGGCTGCCCCATACGTTACCTTTTCATTTGATTGTAATCAAGCTTAAGCAAGCGTTATGTTTTAATTTGTAAAACAACGAAAGTCTATTATCTCAAGTACTACACGACTTATTTGAACATAACTAGTGTCATACAAATGAGTCATCTCTCAAACTTACAAATAACAAACTTCATAACAATTTGATATGCTGTTTAAAAGTTTTAAAAAGAACAGAAATTCAAAGACTATTCAACACTTTACCTGCTTCGATCAATATATACGGCCTCAACATGATTTAAATGTGGTATCGTACTATCTGAACGTTCCCGGCATCGCTCGTGATGAAATTGTTCGAAATTAAGAGTCATTGCTTTTATTTCGCTATTTCTTAAGTACTAACATTACGTCAAATTTCATATTTTATACTTTAATTACAACATCAATATTTTAGAACCCAAAGAGCGGATAAACATTTATTGGATTCAAGCATTCATGTAAATCTATTTTTACAAATAATAAGTTTGAATGAGAAAGGTTTAGTCTGACCGCTAGGTGGATTAATTTAGGTTTTTTATGACATAGATACTTTACAGAACTAGTTTCACCTTATATTTTATATACATCATAAGTAAATGATTCGTCATCTTTTGAAAATAGCTTCGTTTGTATTTTAATTTCTGAAATCGGAACAAAAGAGTAATACTTATGTGTGGTAGCTATTATTATAGATTTTTTGAAAATATTGCTCCATTCTGTTACTCCTTGTTCATATTCTTCATATACCCAACTAAATGACATTTTTGATGAATTTTTATAACTTTTCTGATTAGACCAATCATGCAATTCTTTTGCGCTTGTAATGGGATGTTTATGTTCTGTAGCTAAACTTGCATTTCCTACCATTCGTTTTAATATGCCACCAATTGCATCGCATGGGCCTTTTTAACATGAGAAGTCGCAAAAAATGCCACTCTGAATCGACGTTATATTTTGTTTTGAACTTGCAAAGACTTGCAAAGTTTTTTCTATTTTTATATTGTGAGGCAACTCCATCAGACATTAATATCGCTTTTTTAACTCTATTTTTGTTTTCAAAAAACTCATTAATTTGGCAATGAACACCTGAACCGCAACAGTATCATGATGGAGTACTTCCGATATTATGATGAAGCTGATATTCTTAAGTGTTCCACATTCTGAATAGTAAACAACGAAGGGATGAATGGTGGCTTGACTATCATTCCAATAACTACACGAATCAGAAATTGATAAAGACGTATTAAAATGAGTTTGACTGTTCAATATTTTTAATTTTGCAATAACGTTTTCGTTCAATTTGCGTAAGCTTGATGAGCACCGATGATCAGGAAAGGGTTTACAGCATTGTAAATGTATTCTTAACAGAAGATGATAGGGTTTTTATGCCTCCATGAGGATGGCCTCAAAAGGCTTTTCCCCACCCAAAAACTTTCATGGAGACCAATATGGTCAGATGAAAATAGATAATAACAATATATATATATATATATATATATATATATATATATATATATATATATATATATATATATATATATATATATATATATATATATATATATATATATATATATATATATATATATATATATATATATATATATATATTTTTTTTTTTTTTTGTTTCAGGTGGAGGGGAAATTTGCATCCAAACCCCTGAGGTGACCAACCTTCAGGGAGTGTGGGGTTGGTTTGAATCAGTGACCGGACCCACTAAAACCCCTCCAGTCTCCAGCCCATAATACTCCCCGGGGCCACCGCTAGGTATTGCTTCGGGGAGCGGCTTTTGTGCTCTGTGCACCCTCTTGGTTCTATAGATCTCTTTGCTAACTTAGCTAACTAACCTGGAGACTGGCCGTTAGCTAACACTGGCGTGTCGGTGGTCAACCTGTCGCCTGTTTTGCAATTCTAAAACTATTTGAGAGGCGGCTGTACAAACCGCCCTCCAAATGTTTGGGTCTTTACACATCCTCCGAACCAGGTTGTCCGGAGTGGTGTCTGGCCCGCTCACTACCATCATGTCGCTCCGCGCATGCACAAAACGAGGGCACACGAAGAAGACATGCTCAGCAGTTTCTTCCGCATCCGCGCACTCGGGACACATGGGGGACCCCGCATGCCCGAATCTGTGTAGATACTGCCTGAAGCAACCATGACCTGACAGAATCTGTGTCAAGTGGAAGTTAACTTCTCCATGGCGCCTCCCGTCCCATCCGGATACGTCCGGAATAAGTCGATGCGTCCATCTACCCTTTGCGGAATTGGACCATTCCTGCTGCCATCTGATCATCGAGAATGACCTTCTGGTGCCTCGTATACCCCTTGTGTCACGTTGATCGAAGCATTCTACGTCCTCCTTAATGGCTATGCTGATAGGCATCATGCCGGACAGGACGCAGATTGCATCGTATGACACTGTACGGTACGCGCTCACAACCCTCAGGCACATGAGCCTGTAGGTAGTTTCCAGTTTTCGACGATGACTGTTGGTACCTAACGCTTTGGACCACGCTGGCCCACCATACCTAAGTATGGACGAAACCACGCTGGCAAAAAGTTTACGCTTGCTGCCATATACCGCTGAGCTATTGGACATCATTCGAGATAGTCCTGCAGCGGCCGTTGAAGCCCTCTTACAGGCATAGTCGACGTGACTCTTAAATGTGAGCTTATCGTCAACCATAACCCCCAAGAGCTTCAAGGAACGCCTTGAGGTAATGGTGCAGTCACCGACTCTGACCACCGCCTGTTGCTCTAATTTGCGGTTGTTCACAACCGTAACCTCCGTTTTATGGTGCGCTAACTCCAGTTTCCTAGAGTGCATCCAGTCTTCGACCTTGCGTATGCAGTGCGCGGCCGTCAACTCGACCTCTTCGATCGACTCGCCGTAGACCTCTAGCGTGATGTCGTCTGCGAAACCGACGATCACAACCCCTACAGGGAACTTTAGTTTCAACACCCCGTCATACATGACATTCCACAACACCGGGCCCAGGATGGAACCTTGCGGTACCCCTGCGGTGATTGGGACGCACTTCTGACCCTCCTCCGTGTTGTAAACTAGTACCCGATTCTGGAAATAATTTTCCAAAATCTTGTACAACGACACCGGTACGTGGATGCTCCTAAGCGCGAGCGCTATGGAATCCCAACTGGCGCTATTGAATGCATTCTTCACGTCAAGCGTGACGATTGCGCAATAGCGAATGCCACAACTCTTACGCTGGAGTGCTACCTCTGCCGTCTTGGTGACAGAGAGAATAGCATCCAGCGTGGATCTACCTTTCCGGAAGCCGAACTGGTTACTTGCCAGACCGTTTACACCCTCTGTGTACTTCACCAGTCTGTTGAGGATAATCCTCTCAAGCACCTTGCCCGTAGTGTCCAGCAGACAGATAGGTCTGTATGCCGATGGGTCCCCTGGCGGTTTCCCAGCCTTCGGCAACAGCACCAATCTCTGTCGCTTCCACCTGTCCGGAAAGAGGCAGTCATCCAGGCACTTCTGCATGACTGCTCGAAATAGATCGGGGGCCACTTTCATGGCCAAGTTCGGGATTTCATCCGGTCCCGGTGCCTTGCTCACCTTTAGGGAGTTGGCGATCACGATGAGTTCCTCATTCGTAACCCTTACCTCCTCCACAACCTCTGCACGGCTGCCGTCTCTCACGGATTGGATGCCCGGCAGGTTGGCCGACCATCCCTGGTCTGTGTCTGAGATACTGGAACGTCGGACATGAGACTCAGCAACCGGGGGAGAAGGATTTGGCTCGTGTCGTGGAAAGAGTCCCTCGATGATACGCTCCAGCATCGCTGGTGATCGCTCTGCAGGCGCCAACACGCCTTTGGTCTTCGCCATTACGACTCTGTAGGCGTTGCCCCACGGATTCGTATTGGCACTCGCGCATAGCCTATCGAAGCAGGCCCTTTTGCTCGCCTTTATCGCACTTTTAAGCGCCGATCTTGCAGATCCGAATACTACACGGCGCTCTACCCTCTGTGCATCGGTACGTGCACGTTGCAACATCCGTCTTGCACGGAGGCACGCGCTACGGAGGTCCGCTATCGCGTCGGTCCACCAGTATACCGGTGACTTACCATTCCTAGGTTGGCGGGTCCTAGGCATGGTGGCGTCGCACGCCCGCGATAATGTGGCAACTAATTGGTCAGCACTCGGGCGGAGCCAACTGCCCCCCTCGCGCTCTCTTCTCATTGCTTCTGCAAATACCTCGGCATCGAAATGCGATGTCTTCCACCCGCGGACGGTCGGAGTATTGGCTCTACCCGTCGCCTGCCGCCTCACGTTATGGACTACGCTATAGCAGACCGACTGGTGGTCACTATAGGTGTAGCCATCGTCTACCCTCCAGTTCACGATCAGTCCTGGGCTGGAGAACGTCACGTCGATGATCGACTCCGCACCATTTCTGCTGAATGTACACTTGGTTCCAACGTTGGCCAGATCTAGGTTGAGCTTTGCCAAAGCTTCCAACAAGATCTGACCCCTCCGGTTCGTGCGGCGGCTTCCCCACTCTACAGTCCAAGCGTTGAAGTCGCCCGCCACTACTAAGGGTGTTAGTCCCGTCAGCTCCATAGATAACAAATCGACCATCTGGGTGAACCCTTCGATAGACCAACGCGGCGGAGCATAACAACTGCAGTAGAACACTCCGTCCACCTTGGCAACCGCGTATCCTTCATTTGAGGTTGACACAACCTCCTGAACCGGGAACTTGCTGGTCGTGCATATGGCCGCCGTACTGGACTTATCTGCAACCCAATTACCGTTTCCGGGAGGAATGCAGTAGGGATCCGATACGATTGCGATGTCCGACCGCGACTCAGACGCTGCTTGGTATAGCAGCTGCTGTGCCGCATAGCAATGGTTCAGGTTCAATTGTGTCACCCTCACGCCCGTGGTTTCGTGGCCGCCTTATCGGCTGGGCACCGTGGGCCTCCCATAAAGTGCTTGGCGTCCCGTTTTCCAGTACATACCAAGCACTTGGGAGGCTCCCCGCCGTCTTTAGCTTTATGGCCAGCACCACCACAACGCCTACATAACTGGCTCCTATCGGGCCCCTTGCGGGTCCAGGACTTGTGTCCTCCCTCGAAACACCTGAAGCAAACGTCCGGCTGCTGGAGTATGCTCAGGGGACATACTGACCAGCCAACCTTAAGTTTGGCTGTCTTCAGGGCCAGAGTTGCATCGGCCGATGCAAGCCGGAAAGTGGCCACCTGGGTCCCCGCTGGACCCTTTCGGAGGCGAATTATCTCAGTGGCTACTTCCACTCAGCACTTCTCCTTGAGGGCCTGTGCAATATCGCACCTCTCGGTGATTTCATCCAGGTTTTTGAGCTGGAGAGTCACCTCTGAGGTGAGTGCCCGAATTTGCACATCTTTCCCGAGGACCTGCTCGGCTACCGTCTTGTAGGCAGCGCCCTTGTTTTTAGCATCCTTACGGAGCTCAAGGATCATCTCGCCGGTGCGAGATCGACGGATGGTCCGCACATCCGCTCCCAGATCCTTGAGCTGGGTTTCACCTCTCATTTTCTTCAAGACTTCGGAGTACTTGGACCCCTCCGTCTTGAGTATGAGGGCGTCGCCCCCGCTTCGCACCTTCTTTCCCATTTTTGGACGATTTGTCGCCTTCTCGTCGTTGCGCTTGCTGTCTTTTTGGCGCTTCCTTCCTCCCACGGTAACCCAAGGGTTTCCCGTAGCTGCCACTTCGGCAGACTTTTCGGCGGACTTGGAGGCCGTTGGTGTGCTATCTCGCGGGCTTAGCACAACCAACCGTTTCTTGCTGTTCTCGGGGGCTTCCCCCGGAGACTGCCTTGCTCTTTTTGCTCTTTTTAGGGGCGGCTGCCATAGCGCCTTATGAGCAACTATGACACCCCCGACCGGCGCAAGTCAGGAAAGGACATCTGATCCCACTCCTGCCCGGTTCCCACCGGGCAATGAATTTGGAACGTACTGGAAGGCCTGCCAGGTTCTACGGGACGGAGACCCCTGCACCGGTTGTTGTCTCGCCGTTTCAAGCCGTTGTCACACGACCTTACTAAGGGAGCTCGGCGCAGGTGCCAGCCCAGAATCGTGGTACGAAAACGAAATCCGACTCTTATCATATGGCGTTGCGACCAGTTACCGTAATTGGGAACTTACTGGCATCAATCCCAATGGGCGAATTAGTGCATTTGGGTGGTGGGAGCGGCACTATTCGCTCCGTCAGAGCTGCTTCCGGATAATGTGGCTTTTGTGAGAACTCGGCGGCCCAATGCCTGAGTCTCACCACAACCTAGGCTAGCTCTCGCTGATGGTCCGGGACTGCGTTCTTGCAGTTAGCACTTCCGTGGCCTACGGTAATCGCCAAATACCGACCCGTGGTGGCATACAGCTCTGCCAAATATATATATATATATATATATATATATATATATATATATATATATATATATATATATATATATATATATATATATATATATATATATATATATATATATATATATATATATATATATATATATATATATATATATATATATATATATATATATATATATATATATATATATATATACACCCAAAAGGTATATATATATACCCAAAAGGTCAATTTTCAAAAAATCCTGTTTTGACCCATTTGGAGTGCCCCAATCGAGTCCAAATGTATGACCGACTCCCACTAACTTTGGAGGGCCGACCCACCCATGCTAGTGTTACCCCCCTGGGACCCCCCTAGGGGGTCTCCCATACAAAAATATCAAAAAATATCAAAAAATCACCATTTTTGGCACTTTATATGACAAAAATCAGTGAAATGGCTATTATTTTTCCGCACAAATGAAGTTTCTAGGAAAAAAATGTTTATTTTTTGTTTTTGGATTTTTGTTTTCTCCAGCTTCGCATGGGATTTGGTCCTAAGTCTTCAGCGCATATATACACAATTACACATATTTCTGAGCCATTCTCATTGCAGATGGCGTTTGCAGTTGGCGTCCTTTTGAACATAAAATCGTATATCACTCTGTTACATCATATGTAATATTTTTATTTCGACCAGTCAGGCGAGCACCGCTGGTATGCTACCACAACGGCTACCACGCACGGACGCTCCGTTTCCACTGTTCCCACGCACACTGTAGAACCAGAGTGAATAAATAGAGTGACGCAGAGTCTGAAACCAGAAGAACCAAACGAACACTGCAAAGTCGGGTGTTTTCGTCAATGAAATAGTCTGCTGGGAGGCAACAAAAATCCATCCACTGTTTCCTCACAATCGGATTCTTCGGGAACCGAAAAAAACTCACATTCCTTACTGTTTTTTGTTATTACACAAAACGCACTTCATTTTATCTATCTCTATCAAACTTTATCAAACGAACTTGTTTTAAATTTAAATACAATAACTATCTTTTCACTCTGACAATAACAACACTCCGTTGAAGTCAACTGGAACTTGAGCAAAAAGGGGCTGCCAGAAAAATATTTTGGTGGATACATAAAAAACCGTGTTGCTGTTTTGACTGAATTTCTCTCTGCGTCACTCTATCTATTCACTCTGTGTAGAACTAGTGTAGGTTTCGTATAGGATAGAAACGTCAACATAAATCATTCTACATCGTCCGCCAAAGAGTCAACACCTAAAATAAAAACCTGAAAGTGAAAGTGAAAATTGTTAAAGTCAAAATATATTTTTTTTAGTTTACAATGAACCCGCAAGATGAAATAGCAACAACATCATCAGCTATCGAAAACCCAATGCGTCATATACCCAAGCATGATGTTGCTGTTTTTGGTGTGTCTTCTGATTTGAATGATATTAATTTACCAACCGATCTGGATATCTTGAGATATTATTTTTACTTAAGCGAACGTGCAAAAACAGAACAAAAAAAGTTTTCTTATAAACAATTCTCTAATCACGTAACAGATAGGTTGGTTGGAATTTGGGAAAAACTTGGTATGGAAATAATTTCAAAAAAATATGTTGCTGTTAAATTGAATAGATTGGTTGACAAATACCAAGCCGAAATTAAGAAGACGAATAGAGACCTTTTAGTGTTTACCGGTACTCTGAACGAAATTTTTTATATTGGAGCATGTAAATGCGATTTGACGGCAGCTCAATGTAACTGCGGTTTGGTTCCAGAACGCCTCAAAGAGTTTATGCACGATCAACATAAACAGAGAAGACTGATGGAAATTGAAGAGCAAGGGACATCGTCATCAATGCCAACAATGCCAACATACGAAGATCCCGATGATACAACATACGTAGACGTACCGATGACGGTTGATGAAGATGTTATGAATAGAAGCACAAGTTCACAATACACAGAAAGACACGATTGTTTTAACTTTGCCTTGATGTGTGACAGATTTGGTGTGTCTGATAGAGTAGCGTCAGCATTGGCAACCAGTCTTTTCAAAGATTTTGAAATGAAAGATCAGCATGGCGAACCTCTCATCATGGATAAATCGAGAGTTCGTAGAGAAAGAGAGAAATGCAGACGAATAGTGCTCCGCAAAAGGTTTGATGATTCCAGTTTAATAGCGTTTTCATTCGACGGCAGAAAAGATGATACTTATACGAGAGAAAAAATTGATGGTAAGTTTCATAGTAGGATGGTAAAAGAACCTCACCTTGTTATTTTGAGAGAACCGAATTCTCGATTGATTGGTTACGCAAGACTGGTAGAGGAAAGTGCTGAATACAAAACAACAAAATTGAATGAATTTTTCAACGATAAAAACATATCTCTGGATGCATTGATTGGCATATGCACTGACGGTGAGCCAACAAACACTGGCACACACGGTGGAATTATACGAAGATTCGAATTGCTGCTAAAAAGACCATTGCATTAATTTGTTTGCCTTCTACACTTCAACGAACTTCCGTTTCGACATTTGTTTGGGGTTTTGGATAAATCATCCACCACTGGACCAACATCAACAACCGGGAAACTAAGCAAGCAAATTGAAAATTCTGAAGCTCTTCCGGTAAGTCATTGCTATCACTCATTTATTATAATTTTCTAACATTTTGAATGGTGAGATCATAATAAATTTATTTAATTATTATATATTTTTAGGTGGTGAGCGACTTACAGAGAATTGCGTTGGAAAATATGCCTCCTGTTGCAGAACAGCACGAATATTCCACCGATTCGCAGTACTTATACGACATGGCACATGCAATTTCTAATGGCGTGGTTTCTGTGGATCTGGCTAACATAAAACCAGGGAAAATTGTACATTCTCGCTGGCTCATCAAGGCCGCTAGATTATTACGATTATATGTGACAATGAAAAAACCACCTAAAAATTTAAGAATTCTGGTTGAATTTATAATTAAGGTTTATGTGCCAATGTATTTTAATATCAAGTAACTTCATTTGTGCGGAAAAATAATAGCCATTTCACTGATTTTTGTCATATAAAGTGCCAAAAATGGTGATTTTTTGATATTTTTTTATAATTTTGTATGGGAGATATTTTATATTTTTTATATTTTTATATTTTTGTATAGATTTTTTTGTTTTGTATAGATTTTATATTTTTGTATGGCCCCCCCTAGGGGGGTCCCAGGGGGGTAACACTAGCATGGGTGGGTCAGCCCTCCAAAGTTAGTCGGGTCGGTCATACATTTGGACTCGATTGGGTCACTCTAAATGGGTCAAAAAAGGATTTTTTGAAATTTGACCATTTGGGTACCTACACGTTAGAATTCATTTTAGAGGTATGGTTTCTTGAGAAAAGTATCTTATCTTGATCCCTAAAATCCGAAAATCATATGTGCCTAAGCGATTTTTAAATCGACCCACCCTAATATATATATATATATATATATATATATATATATATATATATATATATATATATATATATATATATATATATATATATATATATATATATATATATATATATATATATATATATATATATATATATGTGTATATATATATATATAAATATATATATATATATATATATATATATATATATATATATATATATATATATATATATATATATATATATATATATATATATATATATATATATATATATATATATATATATATATATATATATATATATATATATATATATATATATATATATATATATATATATATATATATATATATATATATATATATATATATATATATATATATATATATATATATATATATATATATATATATATATATATATATATAGTTGACGCCTTCGTTAACACGTAGAGGCGGGTGGGCGAGCGGTGCCTTTAAGAACCGCTATCAGAATCGCTGCCGACTGAAAACTAAATAATGAGCGCAGCTGGCACGTTGCTTCCGTTCCGTCACACAGTACAATGCGAAGAACGAAACAAGCAAAGGACGCGAAAATCGCACACACTGCGCACACACGAAAGGATAACTGGCTCGGGAGACAGCGCGAATGCTGTTTAAACACAAGAAAAATGAGCCACCTCACTAAGGTCCAATGCGCACTTCTAGCGAACACAAATAAATACTTTCGGATTATTGATAAAGCACTGAGATCATTCACTTTAACTTTTAATTAAAAACACTTCGTTACAACTTGGAAATAAACACTCGGTTCAGAATACACAATGGGTTCAAATACACAATCTCGATTCAGAATACACAATGGGTTCAAAATACACAATTTGCAATCAAAATACACAATGAGCTAGCTTGCGCAGAAGCGCGGTATTTATACTGATTTAGTAGCGGCGCAGTAAATTCTCGTCTCCTTTATCAGCTTCTTTCATGCGGTAGAATGATTTAGATTCTGTTGCAGCGCAGTCGCTCACGTGTTGTGTTCCATTTAGCAGGAGAATATACCAGAAGCGTCATGAAATGTCCTTCGGTGTGTTCCTTTATTCGTAAAGGACAATATACGTTGGCGTAGTGAATGGAAAGAGCATTGTCCTGCAGCAATGGTGTAAATCGAAGTGAGATGCTAAAAAACTGTCCGCTGCGCAAACATCCTCCCTCGCGCAATAAGATGTTTTCTGGTTGAAGCGATCCAATTTTTTTGGCATGGCTCTCCTTCTTCTACTTGAATAATTTCATCAAAAAGAGTTTTTTGCTGGATAACAACTACTATAGTGTGTAATGCTGCTCGAAGCTTTGTTATAGTAAGATTAGACTTTCTGAGTCGTTCGGAGCGGTTTCTAATACGACAGTTGTTACAAAAACGTTGCACATAGGCCAAAACTCGTTGTAACTTTCGAAAGGAACGGAACCTTTTGAAAAGTGGGAGATCATCACAATTCACCAAAGACATGACCAGTACTGAGACCGGTTTTATATCAGGCAATTCATCATCAGGAATATCATCGAGAGCTATCGGTTGGTAGTTTCCGAATTTTAGAAATGATGGACCTTCCCACTATAGTTGATTAAGTTTTAATTCCTCTGGCAGTTGTCCTCTCGAAACAACATCAGCAGGATTCTCCTTTGAACGTCCGTATGACCAAGAGAAATTGTCATTGTTCGAAACAATTTCTTTAATACGTGTCTGATTGAACGATTTAAGTAGTGAGAGTGGCTTTTTCAACCAAGCCAGAACTAATTGGCTGTCCAACCAAAGATGAATAACGGAAAAATGCATTTGGAGAGCTGGAAGCACTTTACGGGTTAACCGAGTTAACGGCAACGCGGCACAAAGTTCTTCGCGAGGAATCGTCAAATCTCTCAAAGGTGCGATTTTGGACTTTGAACAAAGTAATCGCGAAGTGCAGTATCCTTCGTCATTGATATTGCGAACATACAAGCATGCTCCATAGGCATGCACCAACGCGTCAGCAAATCCATGAAGTTCAATTGTATTAGAACCAGGAACGGAGATAAATCGTAGAATTTCTATTTTGTTAACATGTTGCAAAGCGCTATAAAACTTAGACCACGTTTCGAGAAGCTCTCCTTCAGCAATCCCATTTCAGCTTAGTCACCCAAGTCTTTTGCATCAACTGCTTCGCAAGCACCACAGTGGATCACAGAAATCCCAAAGGGTCGAATAATCTCGCAACTATGAAAAAAAACGCCTTTTTGTTATAGGCTTATTCTCCGATATGAGATCAATTCCGAAAAGAGATTTGTCACTCGAAGGGTTGCGTATCAGTACAAGAGTCTTGATAACTTGGTCAGCTGATGTCTGTTAGAGAAACTAGCTTCTCACGTTCGTTATCTGGAATATCACTCAAAATTCTGGCATCGTTAGCACACCACTTGTGTATTGGAAACTGTCCCTTTGATAACAGTGAACGGATTTGACGTTGGCTTTCAATGGTTTCTTCTATAGTATCAGCACCAGTTATCAAATCATCAACATAGCAGTCTTGGAGAATAATGCGTGAAGCTAAAGGATACTGTGAACTTTCATCTTCGCAAAACTGTACTTATGATCGGGTTGCCAGGAAAGGGGCTGCTGCTGTACCATAAGTCATGGTTTGTAGCTCTAGGACTCGTAGACTTTCACTTGGATTGACACGCCAAAATATGCGTTGAACGGAAATTTGTTCCGGGTTTACAAGGATTTGTCTGTACATTTTTGATATATCAGCGGTAAACGCGAATGGAAAGCGGCGAAAATGAAGTAATATAGATATCAAATCATTCTGCACAACGGGCCTAACATGCATTACTTCATTTAAAGATTTTTCGGAAGCAGTCTAAATGCTGATGCATCGAAAACTACTCTAAGTTTTGCGCAAGAGCTGGTTGGGCGCAGTACAGCATGGTGAGGTATATAATATACCAACTTGCCAACCTGATCAAATTTCTCCTGAATTTTCTTGCAATGGCCGAGAGATTCATACTCATTAATAAATTGGGAGTACGAACGAGGTAACTCAGGATTTTGTTGCAATCGTTGTTCGAGGAAAAAGAAGCGGCGGAGGGATGACGATCGATTACAGTCCAACAGGTCAACGTTATCACGAAACGGTAGGTCTGCTATGAAGCGTCCGGAATCATTTCTACGATAAGTTCTACGAAAGATTTTCTCACATGGATGTTCCTCTGCTTGAGGCAATACGGCATCTTCCAACTCTTCCACTTCCCAAAATCGTTTAATCATTTCGTTTAAGGATTCAATCGATACTACATTCACTGATTGAGAATTAACAACCGGATCATAAACGTCGTGTACTTCATCAGAGACGACCCAGCCTAATTCTGTTTCACGGAGTTCTGGTAAACCGTGATCGATAACATACTGTCCTGGTTTCATAAACGAGAAGAAGTGTGTAATACCGATCAGCAAATCTACATCTGATGGTTTATTAAACGCGGGATCGGCCAAACGCAGCCCAGATGGAATATTCCAATTCGCTATATCGATGGATCTGCGCGGCAGATAACTAGTGATTCTGGGAACAACTAGGCACTTCAAGTTTGTTTTATAATCAGTACTAACTGATACCCGGCCCGCGTTGCTGCGCCATTAGGTTTACGGCAACCGTATATCTATCGAATGAACATAATTTTGATCAGATATTAACATTACCATGTTATATCTATAAGGCTCTATGTATTCTCCCCTATAAGTTGTTTTTCTGAATCATGTTTCTACAATGCTCCGATTTTTATCAAAATTCTAACAAATACATTTGAAAAGAATTTAAAACCATTACGAAATGTTCTGATACTATGTTTATTATTTTGGCTTGGAATAGCTTAAGCATTATCCAAGTCTCTAATCAAGCAACACGTGCAAAAAGACCCAAACATGAATGAATTGAAGTCGCTTATTTCGAATAAAAATAACTTGAAGAGTGTATTTTACAAATAAATGGATATCCATTCATTGTGATAACCACCTCAACTGTTAATGTTGGGTGGTAAACAATTATTTCCGTCATTATAAGATAATCTAATAATAAAAATTTTGGTGCCTATACAGTTAGTGTTTTTAACGTGGGGTATTGAAAAATACGCGTAGCGAATCGTAGTAAAAAAGCTCAGCTAAATCAATAGTATCAGTAAAAGTCCAAATTAATTTGATATTAATGAGATATTAATTTTTTAATGTTGTGTTCAAAGCCACAACCGCAAATTTGGTGTAGAACTACATAAAGCTGTTTGTAACATGGGTTGCATTATTGCATTCGAGAACGATTACAAAAGATGAGTTCAATAATTATGATGGATTATCGGGTATTAACATGTTCATGTCTATAACTATCACCCATCATTTTGGGTGTTTTACAGAAACCGAAAATCACCATCTTGGATTTGACACCTGGTAAACCGGATATCACCATCTTGGATTTTAAAATGGCATCTGGATTTGATTTCCAATCTCTGGGTATCATATCGATTCCGGAATGATCATTTTTTGCTGTTTTCCAGCATCCTAACGTTGCAATTTCAGATTTAAAAAATAGCGTCTGTAGTCAATTTTTGGCTTCTGTGCAACACCAATATTGGGTGCTATTTGGTAGTTTCCAGTAGCCGGAAATCGCCATCTTGAGTTACAAAAAGGCGTCTGGATTTGTTCTCCGTTCTCCGGGCATCATCTTGACTACGAAATAAATATTTTTGTCCTTTTTCCCACAACCGGAATTTGCCACTTCGGATTGAAAAATAGCGTCAGGGGTCGATTTTTGGACTATGTACATCATCTCGATAACGGAAATACCCATTTTGAGTGATGTTTGGAGATTTCTGAAAACCGGAAGTCACCATCTTGAATTTCGAAACAGCGTCTTGTATGATTAAAGGTCTCTTGGGATCATTTCGATTCCAGAAATACCCATATTGGGTCGTGTTCGGTCATTAAATGTTGTTTTCCAGAAACCGGAAGTTGTCATATTGGATTTCAAAGTAGTCAATGAAGTCGATTTTCGGCCGTTGGTTATTATTGGTATATGGTAATTTCGGTGACCGGACGTCACCATCTTGCATTTTTGAATAGCGTCTGGACTGGTTTCCGATCCCTGGGCATCATCTCGGTTCTGGACTGTCGATTTTTGGCTGTTTTCCAGCAAACGAAAGTTGCCACTTCGATTTCAAAATAGTATCTGGGGACGATTTTTGGCCAACGTGCATCATCTCGATTACAGAAATGCCTGTGTTGGGTGATTTTTTGTCATTTTCTGACACCAGAAATCGCCGTACTGGATTTCGAAACTACGACTGGATTTGATTCACGGTCTCTGGGCACCATTTGAAATACCGATATTGGGCGGTGTTTGGCCATTCAAGGCTGTTTCCCGAGAGCCGGAAGTCACCACCTTGGATTTCATACTGGCATGTGAATTTGTTTTCCGGTATCCGGGCATCATCTCGAATCCTAAATGATGATTCCTGACCGTTTTCCAATAACCGGAAGTTGCCTTCGAATTTGCCAAGTAACACACGTTGGTATAGAATAGTTGACGTTACCTATTCCATGACATCAATATCACCAGAAAAGCGCAAAACATGAAGGTTAGTAGAACAAGTACCGATAGCTGCATGAAAGCAAGCCAACTTGATATAATTAGTGGTAAAATACATCTCGAGTACTAACACGGCAATGCGCAAATCTGTTGCTATGACAACTGTTAACCAGCGCATGCGCAAATGTGTTGCGTCTGCGCAGTGCAACTAGATCGGCAATTTCTTTTATCAGTGGCAGTTTTAATTGATTATAAAATGATGACAAAAAATAATATTCAACCTTTCAAAAAGAGTTGTTTCTTTCGCTTGAATATTGAAATAGTTTTCGCATAGTTTCAACGTTATCTGGATATAAAGTTTAACAAAACTAGAAAACGTTGTTAGATATCAATAACAAAAATCTCAAGTGAGTAACACTGGTTACACTGCAAGCGTTTTGTTTATCTTTTGATGGAGCGTTGCGACCCGTTTCGAACAAATATAGAAATCGTTCATATAATTTAAATAATAATTTGATCAAGTAATTTTGAGTTGGGTGTTGAATGCTACGACTATTGTACTAAGGAAAAGCATTTTACAGATACGTAGTGCTGTTATTAGATGCTGTAATGTCTTACGAAAAGACCAAGTGATAGTGATCGTCATTCTTGAACTCATGTTATTAAAAACATCTCCAAAACCAGAAAAAACGAGCCTGTTTCCGAAATGCGGTTGTATTACTGATGAAAAACTACTTCAAACACAATATAATAACACAAGTTTTCAATTGCGCTTGTAGTACACTTATATGACTACTTTCGTTGTTACTTATTTTCTAACATGTTTTGTGTGTTACTTGGGATATATGACGTCAAGGGTCGATTCCTGGCCTATGAGCATTATCTCAATTAAAGATATAGCCATTTTGGGTGGTATTTGGTGATTTCTGAAAACCCGAAGTCACCATCTTGGATTTCGAAACGGCGTCTTGAGTTAATTTATGGTCTCTTGACATCATTTCATTGACGTTTGGTCATTATAGGTTGTTTATTTGTTTACTTGCGTCAATCATAATAGACTACACCTTGAAAACTACTTTTAACATCATAAATAAAGTTATGTAATTCTAGTGTTCAATGTTTTTCTAAGACCATTTCGTCACATCGTTAAATCAATAACTTCACAATATTTATTAAATAGACTCATCATACCATTAACTGGCCCGGCAATGGCATATTCTGTTCTATAAGAATTTAAAACAAAATTTTTTCGCGTTCTTAATGAGCGTGTAGGAGCATAAAAGTTGAGTTTTCCTAGCAAATTTTCCGAACATATGCGTTGTGAGACTAAACCGTTGACAAGAGTTACCGAGGCAATTTCTCTTCTTTTTTCAAGCGTTTCTATATTAATAAGCATGCAACGCGATTCATAACAAGGGAGAGAGAATGAATCCCAACCTAGTTTTCTTAGTGTATAACAAAAACTGTTTTTGTACGGATTTGATTCTATTGGAATGGACGTCTTGTAAAGGCGACCAAACAACACTACAGTATTCTAAAATAGATCTAACATATGTAACAAAATGTGGTCCCCGTGGTTCTGTGGTTAGCGATGTCGGTCGGCTAGCTCTCCCACACGGTTGTGATATCGGGTTCGATTCCCGATCGAGTCGAGGATCTTTTCGAGCTGGAAATTTTCTCGACTCAGCACTGGGGCACGGTGTATCGTTGTACTTAACCTACACATGCAAAATGTGCCAAAAACAATATCGATAACGAATTCTTTCAACTAATCTAGTTGATCGAGACCGCTATTAGCCCCAAGGCTAAGCGTGCGATATTTGTATTTGTATTTGTATTTATTTATTCATATCATCTGACCTTTTTGGTCTGAATGAAGTGGGTTGGGTGGGGAGAAGCCCATTCGAGAAATTCCTTAAGAAAAGCTCAAATGCGCGTAAAAACCCCACCATCTTTTGATTGAACATTTACATTTTTTAGTCTAACAACAAATGAATATACTATTGTAAAATATGACACATGAAATCACTTATTGTTTTATATGTAACAAAAAGAGTTTTTATAGTGTACGGGTCTACGAAATGATAGCTGAACCTTTTTATAAAACTTAGCATACTGTTGGCTCTATTGATGATCGTATCGTAGTGATCAATGAATGTTAACTTAGAATCCATAATCACTCCTAAATCTCTAATTTGATAACACCTTCCTACAATTTGATGTCCAAGAGTGCAACTGGAATGTTCAGGATTTCTTTTCCTTGTGTAGGATATAATATTGCATTTTTTAACGTTGAGATCAAAAAGACACTTTTTTTACACTAAATGTAGAAAATGTCAACCTCTTGTTGGAATTGTTGGATGTCTGATTTCTGTTCTGTTTCTTATTTCCATGTACAATTTCATGTCATCGGTATATATCAATACTTTGAGACGATTCAACACAAGGGTAACGTCATTAACAAATAAAACGAAGAGCAAAGGGCCTAAATGGGAGCCTTGTGAAACTCCAGATGTCACTTTTACTGGTACAGAAATGTGTCCCTTAAACCTAACCGTTTGTGTCCTATTTGTCAGATAAAATTCAATCCATCTAAGTAGGCCTGACTCACATCCCAGTTTTTTTTTAATTTGAAAATAAGCATGGAAATATCTACTCTGTCAAAAGCTTTACTAAAATCCGTGTATAGAGTTTCCACGAAGTTGCCTCTGTCCATAGCCGCAAGAGAGAAATTAACAAATTCAAGTAAGTTGGTAGCCGTAAACCTTCCTTTGTAAAAAACTTGTTAGTTACAGTTACAGTTGTTGGTTGGTTTCCAGAAACCGGAAACCATCATATTGGATTTCAAAATGGTCAGTGAAGTCGATTCAATGTAGTATTTGGTCATTTTTGGTAACCGAAAGTCAAACAGAGCAAAGCCTTGGTGCTACATTCCGTATCGGAATTCGACCTTCTGTTTTACTTTACACAGAATTCGCAGCCGACTGTTAAATGTACAGGACAATTGCGGGCCTAGCGCTACGATCCTACTGACACTAACAGTTTCTCCCAGACCGGGACTCGAACATACGATGACTGGTTTCTTAGGCCAGCATCGTACCTCAAGACCAGCTGGGAGATTTTACCGAAAGTCGCCATCCTGTATTTTATCTCGGTTCTGAAATGACTATTTTGGGCTGTTTTCCAGCAACCGGAAGTTGCCACTCCGAATTTCAAAATTGCGTTTAGGGACGATTTTTGGCCTATGTGCATCATCTTGATTGCAGAAGTGCCTATATTGGGTGATATTTGGTCATTTTCGGAAATCGTAAGTCACCATTATTGATTTCAAAATAGTATCTAAAGTTGAATCCAGGTCTCTGGGCCTATCTCGATTCCAAAAGTAACGATGTTGGGTAGTATTCGGTCGTTTCAGACTGTTTTCTGTAAACTGGAAATCGTCATTTTTAATTTTAAAATGCTGTCTGGAGCCGGTTTTCGATCGCTGGGTATCATTTTGGTTCCATAACAAACCATAATAGGCGGTATTTGATAATTTTCAGAAACCGGCAGTCACCATCTTGGATTTCAAGATGGCGTCTAGATTTGATTTTCAGTCTCGGTACTGTTCTGGTTCAAGAAATATTTATATTTGGTGGTATTGGATCGTTTTAGAATGTTCTCCAGAAACCGGAGAATGTCATCTTGACATCTTG
The DNA here is from genome assembly GCF_029784165.1 of Wyeomyia smithii. NCBI lineage: Eukaryota > Metazoa > Arthropoda > Insecta > Diptera > Culicidae > Wyeomyia > Wyeomyia smithii. The sequence continues at coordinate 95,351,610 of NC_073694.1, forward strand.
GGTTGATTTTCGGTTTCGAAAATACCAATATTAGCCTGTTGAGTTCAAAACATGTCTTCAAATTTCTCAATAGTTCAATAGTTCACGTGATAACATTACAATTTTGCCGCATACTGTTAAAGGCATAACTAATTGCCCAATCCATTGTTGTGAAAACGAAGAAAATCCGTTGGAAACCATCATCAATGAAACACCCTTAAGAATTAATACACCCTGCAAAATTAGCAATCTCTGATTTGCAATACGAAAAATTCAATCCCCACCCCTCCCCTTGCACACGCTAGTGGAATGAAGCGGCACTAATGTATTAGAAACATATCCGATACGCAA